>NW_016812222.1:755618-831031 GCF_001698545.2 Rhinopithecus bieti | reverse complement strand
TCCCCTCCCCTCCCTTCCCTTCCCTTTCCTTTCTTCCTTTCTTTCTTTCCTTCCTCCCTCCCTCCCTCCCTCCCTACCTTCCCTTCCTTCCCTTCCTTCTTTCTTTTCTCTTTTCTTTTCTTTTTGCCATTAATAGCAATGCAGGCTGGCTGCAGTGGCTCAAGCCTGTAATTCCAGCACTTTGGGAGGCCGAGGAGGGTGGATCCCCTGAGGTCAGGAGTTCGAGACCAGCCTGGCCAACATGGTGAAACCCTGTCTCTAGTAAAATACAAAATTAGCCAGGCGTGGTGGTGTGTGCCTGTAATCCCAGCTACTTGGGAGGCTGAGGCAGGAGAATCACTTGATCCCAGGAGGTTGAGGCTTCAGTGAGCCATGTTTGTTCCACTGCACTCCAGCCTGGGCAACAGAGTGAGACTATCTCAAAAAAAAAAAAAAGTAGCAATGCCATAGTAAATATTCCTCTAATTAAGCCCTTCTGAATCAGCTTAATTATTTGCTTAGGGTCAATTTCTAAATGCACAGTTGCTGGATCAGAGTACAAGTCCATTGACACAGCATTTAATTTTTTCAAAGAATTGTGACTAGGCCGGGCACAGTGGTTCACGCCTGTAATCCCAGCACATTGGGAGGCCAAGGCAGGCGGATCACCTGAGGTTGGGAGTTGGAGACCAGCCTGACCAACATGGAGAAACCCCGTCTCTACTAAAAATACAAAATTAGCCGGGCATGGTGGTGCTTGCCTGTAATCACAGCTACACAGGAGGCTGAGGCAGGAGAATCACTTGAACCCGGGAGGCAGAGGTTGCGGTGAGCCAAGAGGGCGCCATTGCACTCCAGCCTGGGCAACAAGAGTGAAACTCCATCTCAAAAAGAAAAAAAAAAAGAATTGTGTCTATAACTGGCTGGCTGTGGTGGCTCATGCCTGTAATCCCAGCACTTTGGGAGGTGAGATCATCAGATTGCTTGAGTCAAGGAGTTTCAGACCAGCCTGGGAAACATGGCAAAACCCTGCCTCTACAGAAAAATTAGCTGGGCATGGGGACAGACACCTATAGTCCCAGCTACCTGGGAGGCTGAGGTGGGAGGATCACCTGAGCCTGGGAAGTCGAGGCTGTAGTGAGCAGTGTTTGCACCACTGCACTCCAGCCTGGGCAACAGAGTGAGACCTTGTTTCAAAAAAATTTTTTAAATAAAATAAATAAATGTAACTATATTCTCCTTCAGTAGCAACATCTCAATTTAGCTTCTCATGTACAGTGTTTGGAAGGACATATTTTGGGATGAGTTTTTTTACTTCACTACCTTATTTTGTTATCTCATAGAATGTCTTTAAAATGTTACTTAAAAAAAACAGATAATACCTTTACAAGGTGCAAAATCCAAAAGGTATAAAAATATATATATATATATTTTTTGGAGACCGAGTTTTGCTCTTGTTGCCCAGGCTGGAGTAAAATGGTGCAATCTTGGCTTGCTGAAACCCCGCCTCCCAGGTTTAGGTGATTCTCCTGCCTCAGCCTCCCGAGGAGCTGGGATTACAGGCACCCACCACCACACCCTGCTAATTTTTGTATCATTAGTAGAGATGGGGTTTCACCATGTTGGCCAGGCTGGTTTTGACCTCCTGACTTCAGGTGATCCACCCGCCTTGGCCTCCCAAAGTGCTGGGATTACAGGCATGAGCCACTGTGCCCGGCCAAAAAAATTTTATAAAAGTCTTTTCCCCACCCCTTTCCCCTCAGTCATCACAAGTAGCCACCACTGGGACCAGTTTCTGGCAGGTGAATCCAGAAAAGTTCAGGTGCAAGTAAACACATAGAGAACACCCTTTAAATTAAATGAAACTAAAGAAAACAGAGCCACAGGTGCACAGGAGACCGAGAGCTGACATCTAAGGCTGATTTCATCTTGGTTTCGAGCTGAGTGGCAAAAACATTGCTAAGGTCAATGTTCTGAGGGAGGCAAAACCCACACATGGAACCAGCCATAGGCCAGTCAACACAGCGAGATGTTATCATTGCTCACATCCTGGGTCAGGATAAGGCCATATGGACGGCCCAGTTCTCTCTGATCTGGGTGCAGTTAATGACAGTTTATCCACCTTTATCTTCTTTCTCAACACTTCCCATGGTGGGGGAGGGGAAGGACTGGGAGGCCTTGAATATTCTGAGTTGGCACCAGGTGCTTAATATATTCTTGAAAATAGAGGACCAATATGCTGTTGGCACATAAAGATGCCCACCATTCTAGAATCTGAGTGTGCTCAGATGATCTCTCTTTACGTGGCCTAATTTGGGATCCTGACAAAGTTCCTTCTGCCCTCTGCCTCACTTTCTCAACCTAGGAAGGGGCCTCCCAGTTTTTGTTTGGTCTTATTTTAAGCTCTGGGGTATGCATGGCAGAGGCAAACTTGAAGATGCAAGGATTAGTGAGCAGGACCTTTATCCAGGCATCTCAAATATCTCCCAACCCCTGATTAAAGTTACATATCTCAGAGAAGAATTTGGTCAACACCATTGTTGTCATTCCCGGTTAATAACAGGGAAGTTGAGGTCTGGGAAGCACCCTAGTGATGTGTTCACATGGCCATGTGCTTCTGTAAAATTTACCAACGTAAGGCATCTTAACCTCACTCTGTTAAAACCACTATCTCCTTTCATTCCAACTTCCCTTTGCATCAGATGATGTTGGGGTTGGTGTGAACAGTTTGGGCATATTGCTAAAAGGAACTTAACATTTACTTTGGGTTTAGTGGGATATATTTATATTGTTTCCAGTCACTTTTGTGAAAAATTATTACTAACTGACCTGGTATAGAAATGGCTTCCAGGAATATCCATACCGAGCCTACTGAGCTGACTCAACTTGTTGTGACATAAAGATTCAGGATCAGAGGTTATATCTCGAGATATACGAATGGTCCTACAGCACTCAATTCCACAAGAATGTGAAGGAGAGGTTTGAATGTATACATGGAGCCAGCAGTTAGTTTATGGAAAGTATTACAGATGTGTTTGTGAGACAGGTAGTTAATAAAAGAATGTTATTTTCTGGGTTTTGTAATGTTTGTGCAATTTGTCTTTTTTTATTTTATTTTATTTTATTTTATTTTATTTTGAGACAGGGTCTTGCTCTGTCACCTAGGCTGGAATGCAGTGGTGAAATCATGTCTCATTGCAGCCTCAACCTGGTCTCAAGCAATCCTCCCTCTCAGCCTTCTGAATAGCTGGGAGTATAGGCACGTGCCACCATGCCTGACTAATTTCTTTTTTTCTTTTTTTCTTTTTTTTTTTTGAGACAGAGTCTCACTGTTGCCCAGCCTGGAGTGCAGTGGTGCAATCTTCACTCACTGCAACCTCTGCCTCCCAGATTCAAGTGATTCTCCTGCCTGAGCCTCCCAAGTAGCTGGGATTACAGGTGCCCACTACCACGTCCAGCTAATTTTTTGTATTTTTAGTAGAGATGAGGTTCTGCCATGTTGTCTAAATTGGTCTCAAACTCCTGAGCTCAGGTGATCTACCTAGCTCGGCCTCCCAAAGTGCTAGGATTACAGGTATGAGCCACTGTGCCTGGCCAGCTAATTTCTTTTTTAAATTTTTTGTAGAGTTGGGGGTCTCATTTTGTTGCCCAGGCTGGTCTGAAGCCCCTGGAATCAGGCAATCCTTCCACTTCGACCTCCCAAAGTGGTGGGATTACAGGCAAGAACCACCTTATTGTGGTTTCTTGTCTCCTCTCTTTTTTTTTTTTTTTTTTGAGACGGAGTCTCGCTCTGTCACCCAAGCTGGAGTGCACTGGCCAGATCTCAGCTCACTGCAAGCTCCGCCTCCCGGGTTTCCGCCCATTCTCCTGCCTCAGCCTCCCCGAGCTTGGGACTACAGGGCCCGCCACCTCGCCCGGCTAGTTTTTTGTATTTTTTAGTAGAGACGGGTTTCACCGTGTTAGCCAGGATGGTCTCGGATCTCTGACCTTCGTGATCCGCCCGCCTCGGCCTCCCAAGTGCTGGGATTACAGGCTTGAGCCACCGCGCCCGCTCTTGTCTCTTTCTAACCAAATCTTCACTTATTACTTAATTTCAATATCTGTAATTTTTTCTTAAAGAGGTCTCCCTAGGGCCACAGTGACTCATGCCGTAATCCCAGCACTTTGGGAGGCCGAGATGAGAGGGATCACCGTGAGGTCAGGAGTTCGAGACCAGCCCTGGGGGGGGGTCAATATACTGAAACCCTGTCCCTCTACCAAAAAATACAAAAATTAGCGGGTATGGTGCAGGCACCTGTAATCCCAGCTACTCAGGAGACTAAGACAGGAGAATCACTTGAAATCAGGAGGCAGAAGTTGCAGGAACTGAGATCGCGCCATTGCATTTCCAGCCTGGGCGATAAAGTGAAACTCTGTCTCAAAAAAAAAAAAAAAAAAAAAAAAAGAGAAGTCTCCCTAGAGAAGTCTCCCTAGGCTGTATAAGCATTAGGAATTACAAAGCCTGAAGCCACCTGCTCAATTTTCTCTTGCATCTTACAGGATCACAGGCTCCCCCTTGCCTTTCCTCACTGTTACTCCCAAGCAGTTCTCACATGTTTACAAGGGAATGTAACAGAGTGGATCAGAGAATTTACTCTGGATCCAGACAGACCTTAGTTTTCTCATCTATATAATTGGAATAACAGCAGGATCTCTTGCCTTAGATAGTCATGAAGTCAAATGAGATGATATGTATAAAGCCCTAACACAATGTAGCAGAGGCCACAGGGCCAGGTTTGATATTTAGCTGGTCCTGACAGATACAGCAGACTCCCTGTTTATGACAGTGATTGGCTCTGATTTGGTTGCTGTCCATGCCAGAGTGTACAATCATTATTAGCTATTGATATATTATTAGCTTCCTCCCCTGCCCACTCAGAGGTTTACACAGTAAGTTCTCAATTATTGGCAATCCAGACAAAGGATGAAAGACACCAGCTGGAATAAAACAGAGAAGCTGGTTCCAAATTGAGCAATTCAGACGGACCGCTATAAAATTTTCTCACCTTAAAGGCCCTTAGAGTTAATTCGTTTATACTTTTTTGGCATGTTCAAGTATTGGAAATTTGGAAAATTCACAAAAACACAAAGAATAAATTAACTGCTGTGATTACAGATGATTATACACATACACATATGTATTTAATACATATTTATGCTGCACATAGTGTTTTGAAGCATCCTGTACTTTAAAAAAATTTGGGAGGGGTGTAATGGCTCATGCCTGTAATCCTAGTAACTCAGGAGGCCAAAGCAGGAGGATCACTTGAGGCCAGGAGTTCTAGACTGGCCTGGGGCAACATAGTGAGACCCGTAGCTTGACATGGTGATGCGGGCCTGTAGTCCTAGTTACTCTGGAGGCTGAGGTGGGAGGATTGCTTCAACCTAGGATACAGTGAGCTGTGGTTGCACCACTGCACTCCACCTTGGGCAACAGATCTAGACCCTGTCTCTAAAAAACATAAATAAATCAATATTTGATACTTAGCATTTTCCCCTATCTTTAAATATCTTTTAGCTACTTCACTTTTATTTTTATTTTTTTGAGATGATCTGTTGCCCAGGTTGGGGTGCAGTGGCATGATCTCAGCTCACTGCATCCCCCACATCCCAGGTTCAATCTATTCTCCTGCCTCAGCCTCCCGAGTAGCTGGGATTACAGGCTTATGGCACCACGCTTGGGTAATTTTTGTATTTTTAGTAGAGACAAGGTTTCACCATGTTGGCCAGGCTGGTCTTGAACTCCTGACTTCAGGTGATTTGATCGCCTCAGTCTCCCAAAGTGCTGAGATTACAGGTGTGAGCCACTGCTCCTGGTGGCTACTTCATTTTTAATGGCTGCATAATATTCCTCATCAGAAAGTGGGAATAATTAGGCTAGGCAGCGTGGCTCATGCCTGTAATTCTAGAACTTTGGGAGGCTGAGTTGGTAAGATTACTTGAGTCCAGGAGTTTAAGACCAGTCTGGGCAACATGGCAAAACCCTGTCTCTACAAAAAATACAGAAAATACCAGGTGTGGTGGCGCACACCTGTAGTCCCAGCTACTTGGGAGGCTGAGGTGGGAAGATTGCTTGACCCCAGGAGACTGAGGCTGCTGTGAGCTGAGATCCCACCACTGCACTCCAGCCGGGGCGACAGAGTGAGACTCCATCTCAAAAAAAAAAAAAAAAAAAAAAAGAAAAAAGAAAGAAAGAAAAAAAGAAAGTGTTCATAATTAAAAGTACTTTTAGAGGGTTATGTCATAAGCCTTGACAAGAATTGTTCTGTAAAGCTACCTGGCATGTAAAACGCTCAATTAAGTTAGCTCTTCCACAGGATGGAATTATATAACCAACCCCTTTCAAGAGGCATTTAAGTTGTTTCCATTATTTTGCCATGATGAATAAGGCTGAGCAATATTAATCTTTGCTCATATCTTTGGTCATTTCCTTTGTAAATTTCGGGACTGCTGGGTGTGCACATTTTAAAATTAACTCACTCATCATCATGCAGTTAGGAGAACAGAGAAAGGAAGGGGCTGTGCGGGGTCACATAGGGAGTTAGCGTCAAAGTCAGGACTGGGAATCAGCCAGGGTCCTCTAACTGGAGCTCTTCCAGCTGGTGTCCTAGAGGAAGTCCCAGCTGCAAGCCGGAGGGAGGAGGAAGGGAAAGAACCAGGCGCCGGGTCTGAAGCGGCGGCAGGAAGAAGGTGGGGCCGGTTGGGAGGAGGGGGCGGAGCTGCTGAGCCGCGTAGCTGCTGAGCCGCGCCGCTCCTTCGGGCTGCAGAAGCTAAGCGGTAGCCTGGCAACCCCGGCGGCGCGCCGTTCGAACGGAAGCGAGGAACCAATCAGGAAGTCCGGGGCGAACCATTCTGGAGTGAAGGGGGGCGGGGTGCTCACTTCCCCTTTCTCGGCGCTCGAGGGACTTTCCCTGCGGTGGGGGCCTTCGACAGTCAGGGCTACCCGCTCAGCTCGACTGCGGAGGGCAGTTCCGAAGGGGACCCCAAAGGTGCCCACGCGGCGCTGGGGCCTCCTGGGCGTCGTTGGGAGCGGCCACTACCAGCCCGGGTCCTAGCTGTCAGCCTCGCCGAAGACTGCGCGGAAGGAGCCGGGACACGCCTAGCACGGGCTCCAGGTGAGGGCGCGGGTGGTTCCGGATGCGACCCCGGGTCTGGGGGGCTCCATTCCCCGAGCGCCTGCTGTCTGCTTTCTCCCCGCGTCGTACCTGCGTGTCATTTCACAGATGAGGACTCTGAGGTTCAGAGAGGCAAGTGTCCTGGCTCGGCGAGCTCTGGCAGAGAATCCAGTTCAAGGCTTTCCGCCCTACCTCGCAGCCCCTAGTCTAGTCATATCTAGACTTGCCTTGAGAGGTCTAGACGGGCAACTGGTAGTCATTTTCCCAGCATTTTATCGGCAGGGACACGGCCTATGGACCCCTGGCTGGATCACCTATCCCTGCGCCCCACGCTGTCCTCGGGATACCCCTTTTGGGCGTCTTTCTTCTCCGCAGTCCGGGGTTGGACTCGGCTCATTTGGCGCCCTTCTGCCTCCGGGGCTCTGAACTCCAGAGCTCCCCCTCTCAGAGGACCACTCTTTGGGCATCGGACGGGACTGACATTTCTGGGCTGGATACAGGGGCAGCAGATTCTCCAGCCCCCAGAGTCGCTGCTGGCCTCTTGGGAATCTTCCCTGGTTTGGGGAAGGGAATAGAGCCGGTCCCTGACCCAAAGCCACTAGTCACCAGAGACTTTGGAATTGGGAGTGGGGCCGGGATCCCCTCAGGAGGAGCATCTGACCTAGGCCAGACCCTGCTGTGTCTCCTGGGGACACCCCCTGCCCCCTAGGTTGCTATTGTCAGTCTCCTTTTGTAGGTGGGGAAACTGAGGTTCTAAGAAGTTAAGCCTCTTGACGAAGTCCCAGTCAGACAGTGCAGTGGTTATTAGCTCCTGGTCCCTCTGGCTTCAATCTTAGAATCCTTGACACTCAGAGTCATGCATTTTGAGAGTCTTGAATCTCTTCATAAGGGAGTTACATATCTCCTCTCCTCTGGAGCCTCCCCCTGGCTTTGGGGACAAGATCTCCGAACACTCAGAAAGAAAACAAGCCTTTCCTTTATTCTTTCAACAAATATTATTTATTGACTTCATAAGCCCTGCTCTTGTTCTTGCATGTTTTGTTTTTCTCAGTAGCATTTACTCCACCTTATGTCCTATATATTTTACTTATTAGCAAATTTATCATCTTCTCCCACTGTGATGCAAGGCAGGGGCTGAGGCAATTGAGGTCCTCACCACCAGTGCAAAATTTAGGGATGCCCCGAACCTCAGTAATCAAGATAACTGAAACTAATGTTCATGGACTATTTGTGTGTTCTGCAGGCAGG
Source organism: Rhinopithecus bieti (assembly GCF_001698545.2). NCBI lineage: Eukaryota > Metazoa > Chordata > Mammalia > Primates > Cercopithecidae > Rhinopithecus > Rhinopithecus bieti. The sequence goes on along the minus strand of NW_016812222.1, from coordinate 822,650 downwards.
AGGTTAACTCACACAGCCTTCATGAAGCACAGTCCTCCCATCTCTCTCTCTCTCTATATATATATGTGTGTGTGTGTGTGTGTGTATATATATATGCATATTTATAAATCATGAAACCACTGCCCTGTCCCTGACTTGCTCTGTGACATTGAGTAAGTTTCTTCAGTCTCTGGGCTGAGCTAAGAAGTCATGATGGGCACTCAGGCCTGGGCAGAGGGCAGTCTAGGATAGAAAGCGGACTTGGCTGTGGATTACAGATGCATCCCCCAGACTCAGCTGTCCCACTTCTAAGCAAAATGATGTAGATGCAGTGATGCTGCAATGTGGTTTGTAGGCAGAAATGAGACACACGCTAAGTGGGCACCAGTAGGGGATGATGGGAAATTCTACTGTGCAGCTGGGAAAAAGGACATGCTCTTTATGTACTGATGTGGCACAAAGAACAAAACATACTATTGAGCAAAAAGAACAAGATGAAAATGGTACACATAGCATCATGATGCCATATGTGTAAAAATGGAGACAGAATATATATGCTTACTTGCCTGCATCTGCCTAAAGTCTCTCAGGAAGGATAAGCAACTGTCTGGTCACAGTGGTGCCTGCAGGGAGGAGAAATGGGGACAGGGTGGGAGGAGGTTTTTTTTTTTTTTTTTTTTTTTATTTTTTTTTTTTTTTTTTTAAAGTTCATTATCTTTACCGTTTTTGAATTTTGAGTTGTGTGCATGTATCATCTATTTTAAAAATTTTAAAATTAAGGCCAGGTGTGGTGGCTCACACCTGTAATCTCAGCACTGTTCGGAGGCTGAGTGCGGGGTGGATCACTTTGGAGGTCAGGAGTGTCAGACCAAGCCCTGGCCAACGGTCTGAAACCTCATCTTTACTAAAAAATACAAATTAGCGCACGCATGTGGTGGCCACGAAGCCTATAGATGCCCAGCTACTTTGGGAGGCTGAGCAGGAGAAATCACTTAAACCCGGGAGGTGAGGTTCGGGTGAGCCTAAGATCGAACACCATTGGCAGCTACCAGCCTGGGGATGAGCACAGGGAAACTCGTCTAAGAAAAAAAAAAAAAAAAAAATATATAGTATAGTATAGTGTCCTCACCGTCAATATAAGTGTACCCAAAGTACTAATAGTAGACTACCTTATCTATATATATATATGTATGTGTGTGTGTGTGTGTATATATATATATGCATATTTATAAATCATGAGACCACTGCCCTGTCCCTGACTTGCTCTGTGACACTAAGTTTCTTCAGTCTCTGGGCTGAGCTAAGAAGTCATGATGGTGCACTCAGGCCTGGGCAGAGGGCAGTCTAGGATAGGAAGTGGGCTTGGCTATGGATCTGCCTCCCCCTCACTTTTCTAATCCTGCGTGCCAGGTCCTTCCCCAAGACCTTGCATGTATTATCTCTCTCATTCCGTCCCCACTGCAAAATCCTTTGTCCCCATTTTGCAACCTCAAGTGCAGACCTAGGCCTAGAAGATCAACGTGGTAGAGGTGAGCATATCAGTGGGCCTAGATGTCCACATCCACACCCATTCCACAGCCTACTCCCTTCTCCCTTCCTAAAGTTAGTTCAAGGCCACCCTGAGCAAGGCTGACTCCTGGGCAGGCCAGGGCACCAGCGTCTGGGAGGCCTCCAGAAATAGCTCAGGGCCTGGTGTGGCTCTGGAGGCAGCCCAGCTGGGTGTCCCTGACCTGGACAGCTGGGCTGAAATTGAGCTGGGGCTGTCCTGCTGGCTGGCCCCTTGCCACTGCCTGGAGCCTTCCTGATCTCCTCTGGGGCAAGCAAGGGCCTCCCCAAATCTAGGCCAGGCTTCCGCTGAAGGGAAAGAAAGAAGCAGGTGGAAGGAAGGGGGCGGGTTGGGTGTAGAATGTCATGAAAATTATAACCTTTGGAAACCACACCTCCCACCCCCTCACCAAAGAATAAAAATCACTGACACCTCTTGAGCAGTTACTGTGTTCCAAGTACTTTACAAGTATGAACTCATTTAATTCCCTCAACTCTGTGATGTAAGGTAATTACTGCTGTTCTTACTTCCATCTTGCAGAGGGGAGACTGAGCACAAGAGAGGTTTAATAATTTGCATAAGATAACCTAGAGGTGGAATTTGAACCCAGAGAGTCTGGCTCTAAATTTTACATTTTTTAGGGGGGTGGGGTGGGGCGGTGAGTGAATTAAAATGTATATAAAATAAAATTTACTATTGTTACCACTTTTAAGTATACAGTTCGGTGGCATTAAGTACATTCACACTGTTGTACAACCATCACCACCATCCATCTTCAGAATGTTTTCATCTTCCCAAACTGAAACTCCATACCCACTAAACAGTTCCCCATTGCCTCTCCCCCTAGTGCCTGGCAATCACCGTTCTACTTTCTGTTTGAGTGAATTTGACCACTTTGGGTACCTCTAGGTATTATAAATGGAATCATACAGTATTTGTCTCGTTGTGTCTGGTTTATTTCACTTAGCATAATGCCTTTAAGTTTCACCCATGTTGTTGTATGTGTTAGAATTTCCTTTTTAAGGCTGAATAATATTCTATTCTAATATTCTATGTATATGCTACCTTCTGTTTATCCATTCATCCCTTGATGGACACTTGGATTGCTTTTGGCTGTTGTGACCAATGCTGCTTTGAGCATGGATGTACAAATATCTGTTTGAGTTCCTGTTTTTAATTGTTTTGGGTATACACCCAGAAATGGAATTGCTGGGTGATCCTATGGTAATTCTGTTTAATTTTTTGAGGAACTACTTTACTGCATTTCACAGTGACTGCACCATTTTATGTGTCCATCAGCAGTGCACAAAGTACTAATTTCTCAACATCTTCACCAACACGTGTTATTTTCTGTTTGTATTTTTTTTTTTTTGGTAATGTCCATCTTCAGGGGTGTGATGTGGTATCTCATTGTGGCTTAATTTACGTTTCCCTAATGACTAATGGTGTTGAGCATCTTTTCCTGTGCCTAATGGCCATTTGTATATCTTTGGAGAAATGTCTATTCAAGTGACAAGTGACTCTGCATTCTTTTTTTTTTTTGAGACAGAGTTTCTCTCTGTCACCCAGGCTGGAGTGCAGTGGTGCCATCTCGACTCACTGCAACCTCTGTGTCCCTGGTTCAAGTGATTCTCCTGCTTCAGCCTCCCGAGTAGCTGGGATTACAGGCACCCGCCACCACGCTGGGCTAATTTTTGTATTTTTAGTAGAGATGGGGTTTCACCATCTTGGCCAGTCTGGTCTTGAACTCCTAACCTCGTGATCCACCCGCCTTGGCCTCCCAAAGTTCTGGGATTGCAGGTGTGAGCCACTGCACCCAGCCATGACTCTGCATTCTTAACTATTACCTGTGCTTCTCTTAGATTTGTAACCTCTGAGAATAGTGGATCAGCATTCTGGGCTGATGAAGGCCTCCCTTCATTCTGGGCTGATGAAGGAGCCAGGCACTGAATGATCTAGTTGGTTGAATAGTTGTCATAGCCTATGCTTTGGTGGCATTTCTCATACATGGGCCTCATGCAGAGAGGGAGGCACGGTTGTGAGTCCTGTTTTGCAGTTAGGGAAACTGAGATATGGAGACGTTGAGTATTTTATCCGAGGTCTCATAGCTAATCATTGGGGGAGCCGGGATTTCAATGGGTTCTGGAGTCCATGCTATACCTTACAGATATGGCCAGGGGGATGGAGTGGCCAAGACCACTGCAGGCAGCAGAACCAGTATGTGCAGAGGTTTGTATATGGTGGCTTTGGAGAAAGAACAGGACTTGGGTAGAAGTGGTCAGAGCCCAGCTTGAATGGTGGTGACTTGAAGTTGGAGGAAGAGTAGGACAGGTCTGGAAAGGCCAGGAGCAGGGTCAGGGTTTGGAGAGGAGGCTTGGTGCTTAGGGACCCTGGCCTTTTTTTTTTCTTCTCACAAGATATTTATTAATTACAAAGGGAAAATAGTAACTGTACAATGGAGAAATTTGGCAGATACTGCCTTAACCAAGGAATTGGCTGATCACTAAGATTAAGACAAACTGTTGTTATGAGTGGGTGTGGTAATGTACCTATAGTCCTAGCCACTCAGGAGGCTGAGGTGGGAGGATTGCTTGAGCCCACCTATTTGAGGCTGCAGTGAGCTATTGAGTGTACTCCAACCTGGGCAACACAGTGAGAACTCATCTCTAAAAAAAGAAAAAAGAAGCCTCCTGACACCATGTACTGAGAAGGACACAACATCACTTTTGTGTTATTCTTGAGACATATGTATAACTTTCTCTCCTTTCTTTCTTCCTCTCTTTTTCTTTCTTCTTTCTTTCTTATTGATATAAGAAAAAGCTTTATACATTTAATGTATACCTCTTGATGAGTGGCCTTGGCCTTTGAGGTGGCCTGGGTCTAGTCCAGTTAGTTGTTCAATGGTATTTCCTCTTTGTTTGGTCCCTGGAGGAAGAAAATTGGAAGGGTGTGATGGAGCTCATGGTCCAGTGGGAGAGATAAGGAAACAAATTATATTTCCTATCCTAGATAAAAGAGTATCTAAAATGACAGGATGTAATGAGTGCTCGGAAGGGAATAAAATGGGTGAAAAAGCTGACACCCCCTCTTGGGGGGTCTCTTGGAGGAGATGGCATTTGAAGTGAGATCTGAAGGGGGTGAAGGAAGAGAGTCCAGGCAGAGAACAGCTGGTGCAAAAGCCCTGAGGCAGGAAAGACCTTGTGTTCAGGAACAGCAGGGAGGGCTTTGTGGCCAGAGCAGGAAAGAGGTTGCAGGTAACATGGGAGATTTGGACAAGGACTGAGTCCTGGAAGGCCTGAGGGCCAAGTAGGGAGCTTGGATTTTTTTTTTTTTTTTTTTGAGACGGAGTCTTGCTCTGTCGCCCAGGCTGGAGTGCAGTGGCACAATCTCGGCTCACTGCAGGGAGTTTGGATTTTATTGTTAAGGGAGCCACAGGAGGGTTTAAACACAGCAGTAATGAGACCTTGTTTCTGCTGGGAAAACATTGCCATTATTGCCCCCATTTTACAGCAGAGGAAACCGAGACTTAGAACCATAACCAGGGAGTGCTTCCTAAGGTGGCTTATCCCTCTGGGGTCCAGCCGACGAGGCAGTAGATTATTCAGGAGTTCCTTGCGGGGCACATCTGGTAAGTGGCCAAAGCCCAACACGGAAAACACTGTCTCTTCCACCTCGCCTCCCCACATGTGAGCCTGGGTTCCAATTCTGGCTCTACCATTAATCAGCTGTGGAATTTTGGGCAAGTGGCCTTACCTCTTGGAGCCTCAGTTTTCTCATCTGAAAATTGGCATAATGATAGTAGACCTCATAGAGTAGGTGTGAGGATTAAATGAGTTAACATTTTGTAAAGAGCTTAGAATGGTATCTGGTACAAAGAAAGTGCTCAGATGAGATTTGTTCTTTTTTGGCTGTAAATTTATTCAGTGCAAAATAATCCTCTCCAATTTTACTGAGGTGGCTGACCACGTCCACGACCAGATCCGCCTCTAAATTGGAATTCGGTTGCTGACCCAGGCCCAGCCTCGGCTGTCTTGTCAGCACCAGGGGGCACAGAACACTGTCTGTAGGTGCCTCTGTCGGCTTCCTCTCTTGTGAGTCTTGCAGGTCGCTTGCCCTCCAGACCTTTAGGCTGAGGCCTGCCAGTCTCTGGATGGCTGTGGCGTAGGGTGGCAGGAACAATCTCTGGGGGCAGATGAAGGTAATCATGGAGATACGGGATACCCTCATTGGTAAGGTACCAGTAGAAATGTGTCCAGGCAAACTCTTCCTTCACATAGCCTCGGGACTTGAGAGACTGCATGGCCTTCATGACATGACGGTTGGGCACATTCTGGTCTGCCAGTTCCAGGTACGTAGGCATGTGGACATCCTTCTTGGCCACCATGACTCCCTCCTTAAAAAGGAGTTCATAAATGGCAATCGGTTCTTCTTAGGCATCAGCATCTTGGCAGCTGTAGGATCTGGGGCTGGGGCTGGAAAGGAAGGACTGTTCTTTTCTATTATGAAAATAATTAATGTTGCTTTGCTGTTACTACTGTTAGTGCCTGAAGGAGCCTTCCCTCCCCATCCTCCATTTCTGCCTCAGTGGAGGGCTAGGCAGGGCTCAGCAGGCCATTTGGAGGATGATGGATTGTTGCCCCATTCCCTGTAAAGTCAGGGACTGGAGGAGGCTGCAGTGCTGAGGGGGAGGGAAAGCTGATGTGAATCACTGCCAGCCTCCTCATGCCCTACACCCTAGTCCTGGCCCAGCTCCCACAGGCACAGACATGGAACAGGAGCCTCTTCAGCCTGAGCGGGGCAGAGGGCTGAGGCTGAGGCCTGGGAGACAGCTCCTTCTCTGCACCTCAGGATTCCTGTGAAAAAATGGCCTATCAAATGTGCCTACCTGAAGTGAGTTATAGGACTTGGGCTGGAAGAGGTGACAGTCACCACCCTCTGGGAATTCCTTCCTGCAGGGGTGCAGTCTCATGGGATAAAATGAGGGGGCTCTGGGGGGTTAAATGAGTATGGTGTCTGGCACCCAAAAATTCTAGTTATTGTTGTTACTATGACAGTTGTTGTTACCGATGTTAACAGTTTTTCACAAGGCTGCTAAGGCATCCTTAGGCTCAGCCTGTTCCAGATGGATGGGCTCTGCATGTGAGGTAATGGAGCACTAGTAGGGTCCCGCAGCTTGGTCAGGAACACACGGCTAGAAAGTGGTGGCGTTAAGGCTTGGTCTGGAGGGAAAGTGCGCAGGCTGGACTCCCCAGAGTGATTTTGGGCTAGTGACAGCCTCTCCCAGCCTCAGTTTACCATTAGTCAAATGGGGTAACAATAGAACTCACCAGATAGCGATTGTTGGGAAGATTAAAATGGGTTACCTGATACCAAGAAAAACACTTTCCCGTGCCTGGCACAGTGAACATTACCTGGCGGTCCTTCTGAGTGTCAGGGAAGGGGGCTCAGTTTGTCCCTCTCTAAGATGGGTGCGCTTGCCTGCCGGAGCCACCGGGACTCCGCGCGCCAGGTGTGCGGTGGGCGGGTCTCGGCTCCCGGAAGAACTTCCCTGGGTGGTCCTGGAGCCGGTTGGACCCGGTTACTGAGCCAGGCCAGCTGCCAGCGGCCGGGGCTCGGGTTCCGGCCCCTGCCTGGCTTTCCTTACCCTTTTCGGGTAATACCTGGACCGGCGGGTTCACTTGCCCGCAGCCGCCGGAAGTTGCGCAAACTCAGGTTGCCGGAGCCCCAGGTGGGCCGGGCCCGGAGGAGCGCAGGCCAGTGGCGCGGGCGCAGCCAGGTACGTGCGGACCTGCGTGGGGGGTGCCTAGCCTGGGGTAGGGGGCGGCCCGAGTACCCCTCCACCCGGGACGGCGGAAACGGGGCAGGGATCTACCTTTCGGCTTCAAGAGGACCGCGGGGATCGTGCCGCTCGCTCCCTCATTTGAGATCCAGGCCAACTCGGACTCAGAGGGGCGGCGAGTGGCGAGGGTCACACAGCGCCCTGCTAACCGTCCCCCCATCCCCCGCCACCGGGATTCCTCAAGCTTGCCCGGAATTGAGGGAGAGCAAAAGCCAGACTGGGGATCTGAGTTCCCCCCAGTCTTGCCCCGCGGCCTCTGGAGGCTGACGCCGGGGAGCTGGTGGGGAGGGGGCGAGGTGGGGATGCCTGCCACGGGGATGCAAACCAGAAGGGCCGGCGGTTGGGGGCATTCATGGGAGGCATTTGAATCCGTGGGTGGGGCATTGGGCGGTGAGAGGAGGCCTCAGAGGGGACCTTGAGTCCTGCTTTGGGACTTGGGACCCTGGCTTCACCTGGCAGGAGCCGCTGCACCTCCGTTTGCCCACCCGTGACATGGGGCTGTTGAGGTGAGCACACTGATCAGCCTGTCTTGGGCCTGCTTTGTCAGCGGTGTGGGCTGGGACAGACCCTCGTGGGGCTTGCTTAGAGACCCCTCCGTGGGGGTGGTCTGTGGACTTCGGTAGTCAAAATCTTCTTAAAGACCAGTAGCCTGGTTCGTGGCTCCGCCTTTTTGCCAGATGCTGAGGAAAGCCCTTGACCTGTTTGATCTCTCCATCCTTATCATGACCTGGAGGCTCAGGAAGGTCTATTTTTAACCTCATTTCACGGAGAAGGTAACCGAGTCTGTAGAGGCGAAGCTGCTTGCGCAAGGCGCACAGCGGGCGGGTGGGCGAACCGAAGGCCGGCGGGCCCGCGGCGCCAAATCCGGGGTTGGCTCTCGCATCTGTCCCAGCCCCGCCAGAGGGGAAACCAGGGCCAGCAGATGGGGCCTCAGGGACTGGGGGCCCGATCGGGGTCGTGCACGGGGCTTCTGGCCCGGCCCCGCCCGTCTGACCTCCTTCTCCCTCTTTATCCGGATGGTGCCCGCGAGGGAACTGCCACTGTGGACGGGTTGGACTGGTTTGGGAGGTGGCGGCCTGGGGGTGGGGCAGAGTTTGGCTGCCTCTACTATGCTCCTTTCCTGTCAGGTCCTTCCCACCTGAGGTCTCCTGGGGGTCGGCCCTGGTGGAGCAAGGCTTCCTTTCCCATCCACTCCATCTCTCCTGCCTTGGGAGCAGCACCCAAGGTTCTATTCCCAACTTATTGCTGCTGCAGAGGTCTCCAGCTGGTGGTTGGGGGCCAGATGGAGGAGGAGACAGATATGTTTGCAGACATATTTTGTTTGCTGCACATGCAATGTTTTAATCATTATTACTGAATATGCTAACAGTTTTAAGAATCTAGAGTTTTTATGTAAGTCTGGATTTCCAGCTTCCCGGAACAATACACCTACCACCTTGGACCCATATACCTGCAGCAGGCAGGGTACCTAGATGTCTCTAGTTCATCTCTGATCACCCAGTTCACATCTGGCTCCCATAAATATTTCAGTTCAATAAATATTTATTGAATATTTTGCCTTAGTATGTGTCTAGGGCAATATCTTGAAACTGGGGTATAGTGAACAAAATAGCCACCCCCACCTGCCCCCCCCCACACACATCCCTGCCCTCATGGAGCTGATATTTTAGGGGGATGGGGACAACAAAGAATAAAACACCCATACACAAATAGAGTACTTGTGCAGGGAATAAGCAGAAAAGGAATAGTGCGGGGAGGGGGTCAGGAGCGCAGGGGAGAAACAGGATGTGGTATTGAAATCAGTGCCTTATTTATCTACTCTGGGACCTGGGAAAGTCAATTCTCTCAATCTCAGTTTCTCCATCTGCACAATGACCCACAGGCTTGTGGGAGGTTATAGGGAGGATGGCACCCAGCAGGGATCCCTGCCTCCCCACCCTGATCCAGACTCTCTCCCTCCTGGATTTTTGGATGTCTAGGTGGGGCTGTCCAATGTAGCTTCCTACCATGGATGGAAATGCGCTACTCTGTGCTGCCAAGTACAGTGACAACTGGCCACATGTGGCTACTGAGAACTTGAAATGCCACTAGTGTGGCCCAGGAATGGAATTTTATGTTTTTATTTCATTTAAATTTAAAGTTAAGGTTGAATAGCCATATGTGGCTGGTGGCTATTGAGCTGGACAGCACAGGTCTAGATGGTTTGAACTGCATGTCCTCTTGGGGAACACCTAGATTAAGTACCTGCCCCCTCTGTTTTACAGATGAGAATGTCTGGGACTTGGTATATGGGTTTTCTTCTGCCCCATCACCAAGGGGCCTTGTGGGGTGACTCTGTGGGCTTTTCCTTGGAAACAGGGTCAGGGTTGGCTTGATGCCTGGGACATCAGGCTCTGACACTTGGGTGACCACGTGGACAATTGTGCATCCAGGTGTATGCCCTCCTCCCAGGTGAGTGCCCATTCCATGGCTGCAGGCAGATCAAGGGTCTGCCAGATGCCTCCATGCAGGGCTGTGTGATTTGGGACATTTCCAGCTTCTCTCAGCACAGCATAGCTCAGGGCTGACGTTTCCATGTGACAGGCATTTGTGGATCACCGTGGGCCATCCAGTTCCGTGCTGGAAGCTGAGGGATGTATGGACTCCACTGGGGCGGGGGTGGAGATTTTCTTTGCTCCTTCCCTATAAGCTCTGCCCTTTGCCTGGGGCCTGGCATGTCTAGGCGGGTGGATGGCATAGGGCAGCTTCCTGCCTGGATGGGTGAGGGGTAGAGGTGGTACCAGGCTCCCTTTGGGAAGTCCAGATGGGGTGTGGGGCTGGAGCCCTTTTTCTTGGTCATTTAACCCTACACCCCTGTGGCAGCACCTTCCTTCTTGGTGGTAAAGGGGCAGAGCTGGGTTAACGTAAGCAAGTTGGTTGCCTCTCTGGGCTTCAGTTTCTCCATCCAAAAAATGGGGCTGTTGAGAGGACCTGAGGTTGAGTTGACTGGTGCGTAGCACAGAGCCTGGAGCCTCCCTTGCTCCCTTTAGCGCGTGCCTTGCCCTGTCTTTTCTGCCCAGGTTGCCCAGGTCTTTCTTCTCTAGCACCTTTTTTCTTCTCTTGGCCTCAGCTGGGCCTGGTTCCCCCGGGGCAGGAGGGAGGGGGGTGTGGGTGGGGCCTGAGGCCCCGCAGCTGTTGCCTTCTGCCTGCTGATTGGCTCCTTATGGAGGGGCGTGGTCTCTACCTTATAATAGGGAAGGCGTCTTACCCTCTCTCAGCGGTGGCTGAACCTCTTTGTCTGAGCGGACTCGGCTTTTTTTCCTCTCTCTCCTTCACTGCAGCAGTTGCCGGTGTTCAGCTGCCTATTTCTGCCTGGATCTCTGGCTCCTCATTTCTCCGGTCTCCTCAGACCAAAGCCCTCGGGATATGCAGCAGCCATGCCTGTGGACACGCTGAGCCCTGGAGCCCCGGCCGCCCCCGCCCTACCTTGCCGCCTTCGGACCAAGGTCCCTGGCTACCTGCTACGGAGGCCGGCAGATGGTGGAGTTCGGAAACCGAGTGCTGTGGAACGCCTGGAGGCCGACAAGGCCAAGTACGTCAAGAGCCTGCATGTGGCCAACACCCGCCAGGAACCTGTGCAGCCCCTGCTGTCCAAACAGCCACTTTTTAGCCCTGAGACTCGCCGCACAGTGCTCACGCCCAGCCGCCGAGCCCTGCCTGGCCCCTGCCGACGGCCCCAGCTGGACCTGGACATCCTCAGCAGTCTCATCAACTTGTGTGATAGTCCCGTGTCCCCTGCCGAGGCCAGCCGTACTCCTGGACGGGCAGAGGGAGCCGGCCAGCCTCCCCCAGCCACCCCTCCACGACCGCCGCCCAGTACCTCTGCAGTCCGCCGAGTGGACGTCCGCCCCCTGCCTGCGTCGCCAGCCCGGCTCTGCCCATCACCGGGTCCTGCCGCCGCCTCCAGCCCAGCCCGGCCGCCGGGTTTGCAACGCTCTAAGTCGGACTTGAGCGAGCGCTTTTCTAGGGCAGCTGCTGACCTTGAGCGCTTTTTTAACTTCTGCGGCCTGGACCCGGAGGAGGCAAGAGGGTTGGGTGTGGCCCACCTGGCACGGGCCAGCTCGGATATCGTGTCCCTGGCAGGGCCCAGTGCTGGGCCGGGCAGCTCTGAAGGGGGCTGCTCCCGCCGCAGCTCGGTTACTGTTGAGGAGCGGGCCCGGGAGCGCGTTCCCTATGGCGTGTCGGTGGTGGAGCGCAATGCCCGCGTGATCAAGTGGCTGTATGGGTTAAGGCAGGCACGGGAGAGCCCAGCAGCTGAAGGCTAGATGCCACTGGGGAATTTGCCACAGGACAGATCTTACAGAGGCAAGTGGTCCCTGGACCTCTCTTGCATCCATTCTCTGGATGGCCATGTCAGAGGCACCACCCTGGTGTGAACTTGCTGTGGAGGCAAAGGCTTAGATGCTGGACCAGCATTCTTGGGCAAGGACTGACTCTGGGAGGGTTTTGCTCTTGACTTTGGACACTTGAGAACCCCCTCCCCCCACCCCAATACAAGGTTTCTGACATGAGTGTACTCCTGCTTAGTTCCTCTTGTGGGCCTGCATTTGGGGTGCTTTGCCCTCCCCACTGAGAGTGAGGGGCCAAGGGATCTCCTCAATCTTGTCTCCCCAGCGGCTCTGTTTCCTCCTTCCTTCCTTGGCCTCTGTCGTTTGCTGACTTCCTCTTCCTTACCCAGCGGAACTCACCCTGGGGTCGGGGCAGTGGGGAGGGGCCTATCCTCTGCTCTTCCTAGTTCTTGGCAGCTGGCCTAGGTGGGCAGACTATAGGAGGGACTGGTTAGGAGTCTGCATTGCTTTGACTTCCCTCCCCTTGGTTAATAAACACAAATGCTTGTTTCTCGAGGGCTGGGCCTTCAGACTCTTCTGTGTTCACAAGAGAAGGGGTAAGAGAAGTCTTGGGGTGGGGCCATCAAAACAGTAATTGTTTACCCCGAGATCTAGTGGTGGGGCATGATGATAGCAGCTGGCCTGGCTGGAGACATGTCCCCGCGGTGGGTTCTCATAACTCTCCTGGAAGGCTGGCAGGCCTGCTTCATCAAGGAGGAAACAGGTCCAGCCACGAGTGGGCTGGAATAGAGCTGGGAGTAGGAATGGGGTCTTTCCCCTGCACCAGGAAGGGAGCCTGCAGGGGAAAGGCCGATGGGGTGCATAGACTCTCCCCCGCCATGAGTGTTCCATCCTCATCCAAGCTCTGCCCAGTTCCCAAGGGGGCAGAAAGCTTGGAGAGGGTAAACCCTGAACTTGAGGTCGCACAGACCATAGAGTGAGGATGGGAAATGGGAGTTTTTGGAGGACGAGAGACTTGGGGTGGACGGCACAAAATGAGTGGCCTTGCCTGGTGATCTTGGATAAGCCAGTCTCCCTCTGGGCCTCAGTGGGAGAGTTAGGCAGCACAGTCCTCCTTGGGTTGGGGCACTGGTGCATTCTGGGCCTTTCATGCTATATTCCAATACCTGGGGAGAGGGGAAGGAAGGGGCTGGCACTGGGCTTTGAGGCCTCAGCTTCTTCCAGTCTCCCTCCAGGTCAGTTACCTACTAGGAGACCCCACCTTGGCTAGTGGAGCAGCTAGGGCTAGGGCTGGGCTTACGAAGGGCGAAAGTGGTGGTGGCCTCTCTGGTGCCCCACAGTGGGAGTGGAGAGGGGGTGGGTGGCGCTTCCTTTTACAGGCTGCCTTGGCTACAGCACTCAGAAACAGGAAGCTCTAGTGGGGGCCCTGGTGACAGGTTTGATGTAGGTTTTATTTTAAGCATAAAGAGGAGATTTCCGTTGGACTGTTGACAAACATCCAGGTCAGCCTAGCTGTCCATCTCTCTGTCTGTCTGCCTGTCTACAGCTAGCCCCCAGGGGCCTGGGATGGGCCTGGGCAGTTTGGTGAAAGAAGGGAAAATTGGGTTCTAGAAGAGGATGGTGTTCCAGCTCACGAGACTGGAGCTTGTGATACAGGTGGGGAGACAAGCATGAGGAGGGTGGTGACCTACCCACAACCCCCCGTGGTGCCCAGCAGTTTTGACAGTGCAGGAGCTGGGCCTCCAGGGTCCCCATGCTGAAGGAGTGATAGTGTCAGGAGAGAGAATCCAGGCAGGATCTGCAGACGTGGTGCCCTTTGAGGTGTCAAAGACTAGATTTCCTGGACACCTCTGCTAGAATTCAGGGCTAGTCATTGCCCCTTGCTGTGACCTGGCAGCCTCTGAGTAACGCAAGAAGGTGGATGGGCTGGCTGCATTTTACATGTGAAGAAATTGAGGTTCAGGTCACAGGACTGGTGGGTGACACCTTGTTTCTGAAGGAGGGTTCAGTGCTTGAATCCTCAAGGTAGCCATCTGAGGACCAGAATTATTGTCAGAGCAGGATGCTGAGCTCAGGGAAGGATAGCGACTTGTAGACTGTCACATAGCAGGTCTGCAGGACAGCCTGGGGTCACACTCCTGCCTGCCAGACACATCGCAGTCTGTATTCCTGGTTCTCCCAACACATACCCCACCGCTCTTTCTCGTCTTGGCAGCCTTTTCTTCTGGTTACTTTATTACTGGGCATCTACTGGGTGCCCAGCAGTGGATAAGACAGACATGGCCCCTGTCCTAGTCTGGAGAAGAGAATGGGTAACTAAACATTCAGCACATAAATAATCATAGAACGTAAAGCAGGTATACTCAGGGACTTCTGCCCTAAAACCAGAGCTGTTCGCAGGAGCTAGACCAGGGGATAGCTGCAAAGAGAATGCCTTTCCATAAATCCACTGGGAGGGTCTGTTGGGGAGAGAGCAAGGAGGGATTCTTGGAAGTGGGGAAGGTGCCAGATTGAGTCTTGACTTCTCTAATGGTTATGGCTTGGTCTTGGGAGGGCTCCCCCTGTTCCAGGATTCTGAGCCTCCCGCCTTCCCTGCAGACCTCTGTGGAGGGAGCAGGGCGGGAGGGCTTTTGCACTCCTCCCTCCTACAACCCTGCAGCCTCGGGGATCTGTGGAAACAGCCCCTCTATTGTTCTGCCTCCAGTTGGAGTGTGAGCCCTCGGAGGGCCTGCAGCTGCTGCCCTGTCTCCTGGGGCTGCCCAGCCTCCGAAGCAGCTCCCCCAGGCCAGCCTGGCCCCAGCTGCCTAGCCCCTAATTAGGCAGAGATGAGATCTGCTCCCTGATCCATTTCCCACCAGCTAATTATATACACGTCGATTTGGGAACCAGGCAACCTGGCTGCTCACTTCTATCATGAAGGTAGATGGGCCCTGGGAAAGGCAGCCCCCCACGGACCTCAGTTTACCCTTTTGGCAGAGGATGGAGTGTAGCTGCAGAGGCCTGTTCCTGTCCTTGGTTAAACAGTTCTGTTCCTGCTACCAAAACATTCAAGGAGACCCCCCCATCTTACCTGATAATCCTGTGTACAGGGGACCAGGAAAGGGCTGAGGAATTTGGCTATAGGAATTCCTTGACTCTAGGACCCCAGGGTAGGGTGGGGATATAGGTGACAGCGCGCTGCAGCTGGCCGCCAATTAGATGTGCATATAGGAGGGCTTACAGTTGTGCTGGTCCCCTATCCAGGCTGGTCGATCCGGGTGGGCTGAACACCTGGCCGGGTGTGGTGGCTCACACCTGTAATCCCAGCACTTTGGGAGGCCAAGGCGGGCGGATCACTTGAGGTCAGGAGTTTGAGACCAGCCTGGAGAAGGTGGTGAAATTCCATCTCCACTAAAAATATAAAAATTAGCCAGGCATGGTAGCGGACACCTATAATCCCAGCTACCTGGGAGGCTGAGGCACGAGATTCGCTTGAACCGTGGAGGTGGAGGTTGCAGGGAACCAAGATCGCACCACTGCACTCCAGCCTGGGTGACAAAGCAAGACTCCCTCTAAAAAAAAAAAAAAAAAAACAAAAAAAGGAGTGAACACCCCATCAGGTTTTTAGAAAGGTAATATTGGCTGATGGGTGCAGCAAGCCACCAAGGCACATATATACCTATGCAACAAACCTGCACATTCTGTACATGTATCTCAGAACTTAAAGTATAATACAAATTAAAAAAAGGTAATATTATTTTTCAGATAATTCATTCATACATTTCTTCCAACATTTTATTAAGAAAAATTTCAAACATAGAGTTGAAAGAATTATACAGTGAACATTCATATACCTGCCTACTAAAGCACACTTGTTAATATTCCACTATATTTGCTCTGTCAGGAATCTACCCATCTCTCCATCCATTAATACAACTTACTTTTTAATAAAGCTTTTCAAAGTTGCAAATATCAGTACACTTCCCTTAAAGTACTTTAGTATGCATGCCATTAGCTAGAATTCAATATTTGTTTTGTTCCTCTGGAGGTAAGGTTTATGTGGAATGAAATGCATATATCTTAAAGGTACCATTTGCTGAATTTAGACAAATGCATACTGTACCCCAGACCCCTATCAGAGTATCAAGCATCATTGTCACCTCAGAAAGTTTTCTTGCATCGCTCTCCTGCTGATTCCTGCCTGCCCACCATGGACATATTTTTATATCCATATATATACAAATATATATATATATATATATTTATTTATTTATTTTTTTGAGACAGAGTCTCACTCTGTTGCCCCTGCTGGAGTGCAGTGGTGTGATCTTGGCTCACTGCAACCTCTGCTTCCCAGTTTCACGCGATTCTCCTGCCTCAGCCACCTAAGTAGCTGGGACTACAGGTTCATGCCACCATGCCTGGCTAATTTTTATATTTTTTGTAGAGATGGGGTTTTGCCATGTTGGCCAGGCTGGTCTTGAATTCCTGACCTCAAGTGATCTGCCCACCTTGGCTTCCCACAGTGCTGGGATTACAGGCGGGAGCCACTGTGTCTGACCAATTTTAGGCATATATTGACTGACTTTCTGGTCTGATGTTTTCATAGTGTAGCCTCCACTGCTTGGCTGCCTGGCTTTGGATCCCAGCCCTTCCTCTTTCTGGCTGTATGACTTTGGGCAGTAACTTAACCTCCTCGGGCCTCAGTTTTCTCATTTGTAAAATGAGGGTGATAAGAATAGTGCTTAGGTTTTTTTTTTTTTTTTTTTTTTTTTTTGAGATGGAGCCTCGCTCTGTCGCCCAGGCTGGAGTGCAGTGGCCGGATCTCAGCTCACTGCAAGCTCCGCCTCCCGGGTTCACGCCATTCTCCTGCCTCAGCCTCCTGAGTAGCTGGGACTACAGGCGCCGCCACCACGCCCGGCCAATTTTTTGTATTTTTTAGTAGAGACGGGGTTTCACCGTGTTAGCCAGGATGGTCTCGATCTCATGACCTCGTGATCCGCCCGTCTCGGCCTCCCAAAGTGCTGGGATTACAGGCTTGAGCCACCGCGCCCGGCCATGCTTAGGTTATTGAATTGTTGTAAGGATTCAACATGTAAAAGGCTTAGAATAATGAACATCACTCAATGAGTAGTCAAGCTTTTTCTTCTCATAATGATTATTATCAAGAAAGATTTAGCTTTTGGTTCCCCCCTTTCAATCGGCATTTATCACAATTTTTTGTGAAGTGGATTTTAGTGTTATTTATATTAGAAATATATAAATACTGTTTCCTGTGAAGCCTAGTCATATATTTTGGTTACATTTCCTTTCCTATACAACTCTTTGTTCTTCCTGGAGTTACTACTGGCTTTGCTTTTTTTCATTTGCTCAGTTTCCTCTTTTTTTTTTTTTTTTTTTTGTTTAGATAGAGTCTCGCTCTGTGGCCCAGGCTGGAGTGCAGTGGCCGGATCTCAGCTCACTGCAAGCTCCGCCTCCCGGGTTTATGCCATTCTCCTGCCTCAGCCTCCCGAGTAGCTGGGACTACAGGCGCCCGCCACCTCACCCGGCTAGTTTTTTGTATTTTTTAGTAGAGACGGGGTTTCACCATGTTAGCCAGGATGGTCTCGATCTCCTGACCTCAGTTTCCTCTTAACCCATCCTTAATTCTCTTAATTCTTTGACACCCTCAATCTCCCCATAGTTAACATTACACATCCTGACACCCTTCAAGTGCTTTTAAAGAAGCATCCCTGTCCATTTTAAAAAATTGGAGACAATTTTAAAAATAGAATCTCAAATACAGTCTGTAAGATAAGGATTTGTGAGCATCCACTATGTGCCAGGAGCTGTGCTGGGCAGAGTAGGAAGGTAGCCAGATAGGTGATATCCCTGCCCGTGTGGGTTTCCAAGAGGGATGAAAACTGAAGCTCCACACCCCCAGCCTCTGCATTAACCTGGGAACACCTCAGCACCTCTGGGAATCTCAGCACCTCAGGGAGCCCAGATTTACTTATTTGTAAAATGAGGATCATTTTGTCATTCTGCAATCACTCCTTAACCATGTTGTCTGGGGCTCTGTTATGGGTGCTGGGTACATAGCAATGATCTCCCCATCCCTTGAGGGGCTCACTAGAGCTGTGGGATAGAGTGGAGGCTGTGGATGGCAGAGGAGCAAGGGGAGCTAGGGAGTGGGTTTCACAGAGGAAGTACCATCGGAGGAAGAGGGTCTTGGTGGGTAAGGGTAGTAAACAGCTGTTATGTTCCAAGGGCTGTGTGAAGAACTTCCATGTATTATCCCATCAAATCCTCCCAAAGACCCATTGAAGGGGGTCCTATTTTTATCACAATTTCATAGATGGGGAAACTAAGGCCAAGAGAGTCCAAG
This sequence comes from Rhinopithecus bieti, assembly GCF_001698545.2. Classification (NCBI taxonomy): domain Eukaryota; kingdom Metazoa; phylum Chordata; class Mammalia; order Primates; family Cercopithecidae; genus Rhinopithecus; species Rhinopithecus bieti. Next base: position 804,612 of record NW_016812222.1, on the reverse strand, counting down.
GCCAGGGTCACACAACTAATAAGCTGCAGAGGCAGTATTCGAACCCATGCAGTTGGGTTCTTAACCACACACTGCACTGTCTCACATCCAGATGCACAGCTCCTGTCCCCACCCCATCCTGTAGCTACCTGGTCCTCTCCTCTGTCTACCCACTGGTGCTAACCTCTGGCTCATTCCATGCCCTTTGCTTTATTCATCCATTCATTCAACACAGATCTACTGGATGCCTTTTCCACACCCAGCCCTGGGCTGGGCAGGGCCAGGGACATAGAGCTTGGGCAGTATTGACTCACCCATTCCCAGATAGGCATTGACCTTGACATGCAAGCTGCCAGGAAAGTAGTCTAAATAAAGGGGTGTTTGGGGTTGAGTGATGGCTGTGTGTGTGTGTGTGTGTGGCCTGCAAGGGGTGTGTGAGTGTCTGTGTGGCAGCAACAGACTTTCTATGGAGGCCATTTATGAAGTTACATCTGTGTACTCTTGAGAGTGTGTTGTCTCAGAGGGTGTGTACACCAGGTATGTGGATCAGTGAGGTTTTGCTGCATAACAAACCACTCTAAGCCCAGAAGCCTAAAACCACTTATTAGCCCATGTGAATTGGCAGTCTGGCCTGGGTTTAGCTGGGCAGTTCTGGTTTTACCTGGGTTCGCTTGCCTTGCTGCAGTCAGCTGAGTGTGGGGTGTCTGGGAGGGCTTCACTCACATGCCTAGCAGTTGGCAGGCTGTTTGCTGGGGTGCCTCCATTTGCTTTGATGAGGCTGGCTTGGGCTCATTCTTATGGTGACCTCAGGGTTCCACATTCAGCATGAGAAGATAAGCTCCAACGCACAGTGCATTTTGAGCCTCTACTTGTGTTAAGATTATAAATGTCCTAATAGCCCAAGTGACATGCCAAGTCAGATTCAAAGGATGGAGAAATAGACTCTCTCTCTCTCTCTCATTTTGTTTTGTTTTCGAAAACAAGTCTGGCTTGTCTGGCTCCATCACCCAGGCTAGAGTGCAGTGGCACGATCTTGGCTCAGTGCAACCTCTGCCTCCCAGTTCAAGCAATTCTCCTGCCTCAGCCTCCTAAGTAGCTGGGACTGCAGGTGCGTGCCACCATGCTCAACTAATTTTTGTATTTTTGGTAGAGACAGGGTTTCACCATGTTGGCCAGGCTGGTCTCAATCTCTTGACCTTGTGATCTGCCCGCCTCAGCCTCCCAAAGTGCTGGGATTATAGGTGTGAGCCACCGCGCCTGGCATAGACTCCATCTCTTAGTCACATTACACAGGGCATGAGTACAGATAGGGAGGAATTACTGTAGCTGATTTTCAAACAACTTACCTATGTGTACAGGTAAAGAACTAGGGAAATTTCTCAGTTTTGGAATTTAAAAAAAATCTGGGCTCCAGTCCTGGCTCTTCCATCCTTGCTGTCTGACCCTTAGTCAAGTTGCCTCATTCTCTGAGCTTCCATAAATTGGATAAAATTGAATGAAACGAGATGATCTTTATAAAGTGTTTGTGCAACTCATTTGTTTACAAATGCAGCACATATTTATTGAGGCCTCCTAGGTACCAACTACTGGTCCCACCCTGAGGATATTGCAGTGAACAAAATGGACCAAAACACCTGCCCTTGGGAAGCTCACAGCCTATGTTGTGGACAGACATTAATTGATCATCTTAATAATTTTATGACCATTGAGAGTAGATTTTGAAAGGAGAGATTGCTGACCCGGCCGGGTTGATCTGAGAAGCCAAAGATATTTAAGCTGAGATGTGAAGGATAGGTAGGAGACAATGAGGAGAAGAAAGATAGGAGTGGAAAATGATTCTAGATGGAGGGCATGTGCAAAGGCCCTGTGGTGGGAGGAGTCGATTCCAGGAATAGAGAAAAGGTGGGTGGGGCTGGGCCTGAAGCACCAGGGCCAGATGATGTGGGGCTGCTGGAGCCTTTGAACAATGTGAGGTTCTGTCTTGCCAGGCAGCCTGAAATAAAACCCAAAGGCCTAACTCCTCCACAAGGCCCTCATGATCTGGGACCCTGTTACTCCTCCAGTCTCCCCTTTACCTACTCTGTTGCAGCCATGCTGCCTCCCTCCTGTTCCAGGAACACCCCGGACACATTCCTACCTCAGGGCCTTTGCACTTGCCATTGCCTTTACCAGTATCGATCCTACCCAGATACTCTGACGACTCATTCTGTCACTTCATTTCCGTCTCTGCCTCTTCAGAGGGGCCTTCCCTACCCACCCACCACAACCCCCCTGCCCCTCCAGCTAAGCAGTCAGCATCCAACAGTCTCTACTTCCCTGGCCTGGTTTATTTCTCTTCCTAGCACATATCAGCTCCTGGCTTATATTAGCCAGAGGCCACATTGTCTGTTTCTCTTCTGGATCTCTCACTAGAGTGCAGCTCGGCAGGCAGGGACTTGGTCTTGCTGTAGTCTGTGTCCTCAGCCTCAGGGGAAGTATAGGCATTCCATAAACATTTGCAAATAAAGAAATGAGTGAAAATGAGCGAGTGAATGCTGGAAAGAACTAGCTCCTGGAATTAGGAAGTCTGGGTTCAAGTTCTAGCTGGGCGATCCTTTCTGTTCATTGGTTTCTGCAGTTGAGCTGTGAGGCATTTGTGGTCTCTAGGGAGGTTCTAGGACAGGAAAGGAATACTCCAGGCTGTGGAGGGGCAGGGCCTATGGGGGAGAAGGGAGCTGGGGCCTTCTCTTTGGCCTTCTGGCGTTTGAAAATAGCCTAGCCCAGCCCCTAGCTTGGGCCCCTACCCTCCCTGGGGCGCCCAGCTGGAGCCAGGGGACTCTGTCTGGAGCCTGCCAGCCTGGTGCTGGGCTGGGATCAAGGCCACCTGACAGCTGGGCCAGGCAGTCCTGGAAGGTTCTTAAGGGCAAACAGGGCCTGCTGGATGTCCCAGGCCTCCCTCCCCACCTATGGTCCCTCCTCCCTCAGTGTCCACCGGCAGGATAAATCCCTTAATCCTCTAGAGGCCTGCAGCCTTTGCAGCTTGCAAATCTTTTTCTTGGTTTGTTTCTAATTTCACCCCTGCTCGGTAGCTACTTTACTGGTGGGGACACTGAGGCTCAGAGATGACAGCTGCCTCACTGAGGTTACATTGCAGTTATGATTCAAACCTGTCTTGCCCAGCCCTGTCCTGTCACCTGGTGCACGTGTGTGTGTTTGTGTGTGTGTGGTCTCACTATCAAAGAGTGCCCTCCCTTAACCACCGGTGCCCTGGGTCTCTGATAAGGTGTGATGATTATAAGCACCTGGAGCCAGGTGGCCTGGGTTCAAATCACATCTTTGTTACTTCTGCACTGGGTGGATTGCTGGGCCACCCCCACCTCAGTGTCTGCTAATAGGACAAATCCCTTAATCCCAGGCACTGGGGCACTATCAGGACTAGCATTGTATACACTGCACAGGTTTTAAAAAATGTGATTTGTATGCCAGGCACAGTGGCTCGCACCTGTAATCCCAGCACTTTGGGAGGCCAAGGTGGGTGGATCATGAGGTCAGGAGTTCAAGACCAGCCTGGCCAACATGGTGAAACCCCATCTCTACTAAAAACACAAAAATTCGCCAGGCATGTTGGTGGGCGCCTGTAATCCCAGCTACTCAGGAGGCTGAGGCAGGAGAATCACTTGAGCTGGGGAGCTAAGGTTGCACTGAGTCGAGATTGTGCCACTGCACTCCAGCCTGGGCAATAAAGCAAGACTCTGTCTCAAAAAAAAAAAAAAAAAAAAAGTAGTTTGTTGTCAATATTTACACTTTTAAACCATTGGAAGAATAATGTATATATAAACCAGCTAATGAACACCTACCAAGCCCCAGGCACCAACTGTGTGTCCAGTACAGAGCCAGCTGCTCCAGGGGAGTTCGTTCCTTGAAGTGGGTGTCATGATGAAGTGCGCAGGGTTCCCATTTCCTCCAGCGTAGTCTCAGAAGGGGGAAGCCATGTGACTGAGGTTACAGCCAGGGAGGACAGAGGCCCCAGGCACTCACCTCTCTGGGGTCCAAGCCCCGGTGGCATGTGTTGTGTCCCTGGGTAGGTGTGCCACTCCCTGTCTTGTCTCCAGTGTTCCTATTGGCGAATCAGGGATGGGATGGAGGTGAATGGAGAGGCCCTGCCCAGCCTACTGTCATCACCCAGTATCTCAGACTCAGTGGGGCCAAAGCTTCCAAGTTCTCCTGGTTAGTGAGGCTGCAAAAAATGTTTGACATGTTATTCTCTCACCATTTAAATGTTGGCAAGTAACTACTTAAATGTAAAATTACCCCCATATCAAGCATATAAAGTTATTTATTATACCATTGTTTATAATAGCAAATAATTGGAAATTATTGAAGAAATGGCTGAAGAAACTCAGGCCCAGATATGCAAGGGAATCCTAGGCAGCCCTCAAAAAGATGTCCTGCAAACAGGAATCACAAGATACACAACACAGGTCAGTGAACAAAGCAAGTTGTGGCATGATACCCACAGCATTCAGCTGCTGGTGGAAGCAGGAACACATGCCCATGTACTGTTGTACTGGCACAGAACTTCCCTGGAGAATTATCCTGGGAACCCCGCACACTGGCTGCCCCGGGGGAGGGGAACCGGCAGGTTGAGGTCAAGGATGGGAGGGAGGCAAGACTCACTATTTACTTTACATACGTTTTGAATTTTGAATCATGTGAATGTGTTATCTGTGCAGAAAAAATAAAAATACATTTAAAGTCAAGTGAAAGTAGACAAGAAACCTGAAACAGAGACAGACAAGCAGGCCTGCAGGCCCAGCCAGCTACCACCCCCGGGCCACCTCACGCCTCATTGTGGGCTCTGCCCAGCTTGGTTTTGTGGCTCCACCCTCTACGGTCATATTTGGGTTTCCACAAACACAGCACCCAAAGGAAATCCCAGCCAATGAACATCAGGTTCTGGGCTGGGCCACGTGCCAAGGTGGTTGGTGGGCATGACACTGCCCCGGGAATAGCGTCGTCCAAATGCCTGAGCGATGACACGGCCCCAGATGGAATGATGCCGCTGCCCACAGTTTCACAGGCCCTCCCATCTCGCCTTTGTTCTGCAACCTCCAGGTGGGGTGGGTGTATGGACACTCCAAAACAGCCATCCCTGTCAATGAATCAGCCTGCAGGGACTGAATTCATTCCTTCATTCATCAGTATCCATTGAGCACCTACTGTGGGCCAAACGCTCCTCTAGGAACTGAAGATGCAACAGAAAACAAAACAGATAAAAATCCCTGCCGTTGAGGAGCTGACATTCCAGAGGGGACACAGACAATACTTGCCAGAGTGAAAATGTTAAGGAGGAAAACGAAGCAGGGAAGGATGGGGAACTATAGACTTTTTTCCTTTTTTTATTGAGGTTTAATTGATAAACAATAAAGTTGGCCCATTTTAGGTGTACAGTTGGATGCATTTTGACAGTTGTATGGTACTAGAAACAAGTGCTAGAATTCCTGTATCATCCCACCGTGTTCCTTCATGCCCCCTCTCAGTCAACCCCTGACTCCCATCCGCTCCCACCCAAAGAAACTACAGATAATTTTCTTTCACTGTAGATCAGCTTTGTCTTTTCCAGAGTTCATGCAAATGGAATCTGGCTTCTCTCACTCAGCATCATGGACTTGGTTGAGATTCGCCTGTGTTGCTGAGTGTATCCTTTTTAATGACGAGTAGGATTCCACGGTATGGATGCACCGTATTTTGTTTATTCACTCAACTTGTTGACGGACATATGGATTGTTCCCATTTCTTGGCTATTACAAATAAAGCTACTATAAACATTTGTGAACAACTCTTTGTGTGGATGTGTATTTTCATTTCTGTTGGGTAACCACCACGGAGTGGAATTGCTGAACCTGGTAGTAAGTGTATGTTTAACTTTATTAGAAGCAGATCTCATGCTTTTAAACAGGGTGGTCAGAGCAGGCTTCACCAACTAGGTGGTATTTCAGGAGAGGCCGGAAGGAGGTAAGGGGTATCTGCAGGGAAGAGTGTTCTAGGCTGAGGGAACAGAGGCAGTGTGTGCCTGGAGTGTTTGAGGAACAGCATGGAGGCCATCAAGGAGGGAGTGAAGGGTGTGAGGGGAGAGGACTAGGAGGTGCGCTCGGTGTGGAATGAGGCTGGATGGTATAGGGTCACATACGTCATGGTGAGGACATTTTTTTTTTTTCTTTTGACATGGAGTCTCGCTCTGTCACCCAGGCTGGAGTGCAGTGGCACAATCTCGGCTCACTGCAACCTCCGCCTTCTGGATTCAAGTAATTCCCCTGCCTCAGCCTCCCAAGTAGCTGGGACTACAGGCATGTGCCCCCACACCCATTTTGTATTTTTGTAGAGACAGGGTTTTGCCATGTTGGCCAGGCTGGTCTCAAATGCCTGACCTCAGGTGATCCGCCCACCTCAGCCTCCTGAAGTGTTGGGATTACAGGTGTGAGCCACTGCACCTGGCCTAGGACATTGATTTTTCCTCTGAGAACCCATGGGAGGAGTAAGCAGAGGTGGGACAGGATCAGACTTGCATTTTAACACCTTCCCCCATCTCCAGCTACCAAGTGGAGAATGGGCTGCAGGGTTGCGGGGAACAGGCTACTGTAATAGTCCTGGCAGGAGGTGAAGGAGTTGGACTGGGGTAGAGGCAGTGGGGGCTGAGGGGTGTGGGATTCTGGATCTTTCTGGATTTACCCCAAATGTGGAACCAACAGGGGATGTATTAGATGTGGGATGTGGGGAAAGTAGGGACATGAAGGAAGGCTGGGACCCGAGGTGACCTCTAGGAACTGAGAGTGGTCCCCCAGCTCCCAGCTGGCAAGGAAACATGCACCTCAGACCGGCAACCACAAGAAGCTGAACTGTGCTGACAACCAAAGGAACTTAGAGTGGACCCTGAGCTGCACAAAGGATCACAGCCCAGCTGACACGGTGATTTCAGCCTGGTGAGACCCTAAGCAAAGAAGCCAGTCATTTCATGCCAGGACTTCTGACCTGCAGAAACTATAAGAAAATAAATGGGTGTTAAGTCACTAAGTTTGTGATTATTTGTTATGTAGCAATAGATGATTAATATAGGCATACCAGAATCCTACAATGTGAGAGCTAAAAGAGTGCTTAGCAACCACTAAGCCCACCCCCCTTATGTACATATGGGGAAACTGAGGCTCAAAGAGCACACAGGACTTGAAGCCTGGTTCCTGCAGGGAGGTGACATCAGGCAGAAACTGCCCCAGCTCTGGAGCTTCCACGAGTCCCAGCCTCTCCTCTCTTAGGAGGCTCCTGTACCTGCCCCTCCGCCAACGCCTGCTCATCAGGACTCCCAGAGAGCCAGCCCCTGGCCACCCACTATCTACCCTCAGCTCCCCAAGCAGCGAGTTCAGGCAGGCTCCCCACTGGTCCAGGCCCTCACCCCCACAGCAGAGCACCGGCCAAGGGTGCAGGAGCCAGGCCTGAATCTGAGACCCCAGGGAAGAGAGGAACAATCACAACCTTAGGCCTGGAACCCCAGCTCTGTCACTCACCAGCTATGTGACCCTGGTTGAGGGACTCCCCTTTGCTGAGCTGCATGTATAAGATGGGAATAGGGATGCTTTCCTCTGATGGTCAATGAGCCAATGAAGATGAAACTCTTGGCAGGAGCACTGTAAATGCATGTATCCAACCTCCTCCTCTGCATGGGCCTCAGCTTCCCCATCTGCTAAATAGTCTTGTGTTCCAGATGTGTTTGGGGGGCCCTTGCAGTTCTAACTATTTTAGGATTCAGATTCTGGCTCTGCTTCTCACTAGCTGTGTGACCTTGAATATGTTACTCAAGCTCTCTGAGCCCCAGTTTTCTCACCCATAAAATGGGGCTATTAATAATACCTTCTATTACAGAAGAGATGCAGGTCAGACACCTAGTAGAGTGACTCAAAAAATGTTAGCTAGGTGTGTTATCATCATCATAGTCACATTTCTAGTGGTTGTACCTGCTGGAAGGGGCAACAGGGCCGAGCCTCCCAGGGTGAGGAAGTTTGGTTTTCTTAGAGACAAACATTTGTAGGCTGAGCCAGGCTTGCATGCATTTCTGAGAAAGCAAAATTCGTTCATTTCCCTCCAGCCCCCTGCCTGTGCAACCACCTAAAGCCAGGCTCTGAGTATCACAGTGCTTATAAGTGGCAAACCCATGGGCAGGTTTGTGAAAATGAAAATATGCATTTATTTCTGTTCCCAGTTCTGAGAACTACCTCCTGTTTCCCTCTAGAGGATGGCAATGGCTTGTGCACATGCCTGGAGGTGGGAATGAGTGTCATGGACACAAACTGGGGTAGTTGTCACTGTGATGTTCCCACTGGCCATAAATTGTACACGCAGTCTTCTGGCCATAGCTGATTCACCGGTGTTAACAGATACCTGACTGCAGGCTGGGCAGTCAAGAGTCTCTATTGGAAATTTGAAACTTGAATGGGGCACACAGACAGAGAGTGGCTGGAAATGCATCATTCCTGGCCAGTACCCTAGAGAGGAAAGCCACAGGCCCTGCCCCTGAGATCCCCAGAGATGCCTTTTCCTGTTCTTCCCACAAGAGTACTCGTGTCGGGGCTTTGCTCTTCCCTCATCCTGGGAATGCCTTTCCATAAATCCACTGCTGGGCTCCTTGGTTAGTCAGTTTTTTGGTGTTTGCCACCCAGTTCACCTTGGCCAATGTGGTGGCTAGGGAGACAGCATTGTTGGGGGTTAAGGGCAGACTGTGCAATGGAGCAGTGGCCCTCTACTACGTGCAGGCAGCTGTGCAGTAGTTCTGGGCAGAAAGAGCACTGGACCCAGAGTCTGGTTCTTCATGATGTACTGCTGTGTGACCTTGGGCAAATCACTTAACTTCTCTGTCTGGGATGGAACCAGGGGGCACCTCAGTAAGCAGATGGGGACACTAAGGATCAGAGAGAGGAAGGGCTTTACTTAATGCCACACAACAGGTTTAGGACAGATCCAGGAGAGCTGGGCCCTGCAAATCCCAGCCCTTGGAGGGAAAAATTTCCTGGGTTAGGAAGCTTGTTTCTAATCACCAGGACCTGTTTACCGCAGATGAACAGGGTCCCCAGGCACTTGGCAGATCACAAATTTCTTTCCCAACCAATTGTCACATTTGGCCCTGGCAACAGCATCAATGGCCCAGGAGGGGGCTGAGTAAGCTGAGCCCAGAGAGGGACAGAGGCTTGTGCAGGGTCACACCACAAGTTCATGGCAGAACTAGGGTCTGGGCCAGGTCTGAAAAACTGGTGCTTTTGCTTTAAATGTAAGGAGGGTGAATTGGGGTAGTGGCTAATGAGTTCTCCAAAGGAATTTTAAACTGTTTGCTTTCATTTTGATGATAATCCTAAAAATGTAACTCAAGCATATCATGAATCATCTGCAGAGCCACAGGTAAGTCCTATCTGAGCTTGCCTTTGGACTTGGGATCACACTGGCAGCAAAGAATAGCATTTGTCGAGAATTCACCATGGCCCAGGCACTACGCTTAGCATTTTTAATCTATTTTTTAAAATTTTATTTAACCCTCACAACAACCCTATAAGATAAATACCACCAGCATCCCCATTTCACAGATCAGACAGTCAAGGCACAGAGAGGTTAAGTAACTTGCAGCAATGTCAATAGCGAGCCTGTGATCTCGCCCACTACACTTTACCATTGTAACCAGAGAAGAAAATGGCAGAGGTGGCTTTGATACGCAAAGATGAATTCCTGCTAAGTGAAGGCCAGTGATGCAGAAGTACAGGGTGGGGAGAAATTTCACCATGGGTGAAACGGTGCCAAATGGTGGGAGAACAAAGCCATCATCAGCATGCAGAGTTGGGTGGAAGTGCATGACAAACCCAAACGAAATGGCATCGCAATTGAGTGTCCCACATTCACACTGCTGGTGGCAATTCAGGTTTAGCAAAGCAACATCAACCATATCATTAATTACTTAATATTGTTACATTGATGATATGGCAGCATAGCTTAATGCTTAGGGCTGCAGGCTTAAGACTCATAATTTCAGACTTCAAATGCGTCTTCCTCTCTGCCCAGTCCTCAGACTATGGACAAATCACTCAACCTCTCTAAACCTCAGTTTTGCTCATCTTTAAAATGAAATTGTAATAGCACCTGATAGACTGCTGTTGCCTATGCAGTTCCCTTCTTTCCCTGTTTTTTGTTGACCAAATCCTGATTTTATTCCTGATGGTGATATATCCAGATAAATACGACTTTATTCCCAGCCTTTCTTACAGCTACTGGTGACCAGTGAGTGGAAGTTATTGAGCGAGAGGCTTCTGAGGACTACCCCTAGAGGGGGCCGATACATCTGGGAGGAAAGCCCATTTGCTCTTCTTTCTCCTTCTCCCTACATGGAACTCAGGCATTATGGCAGGAGCCCCAGCAGCAATCTTGAATCAAGAAGTGACCTTGAGGATGAAGACACATGATAAGGATGAAGCAACATGAGGCTGGAAGGAACCTGAAACATTGATGATACCATTGAGACTGCAGCAGCCCTGGGCTGACTCTTCCCAGATTTTTTTTTTTTTTTAAACGAAGACTTTTATTTTAGGACAGTTTCAGATGTAAGAATCATTGCAAAGATAGTACAGAGAGTGCCTGCATACCCTACACCCGGTTTCTCCTATTATTAACATCTTATAGGCCAGGCGAGGTGGCTTACGCCTGTAATCCCAGCACTTTGGGAGCCCGAGGTAGGAGGATCACTTAAGGTCAGGAGTTTGAGACCAGCCTGGGCAACAGAGTGAGGCCCTGTTTCTACAAAATAAAATAAAAAATTCAGCTGGGTGTGACGGCATACCAGTAGTCCTAGTTACTCAGGAGACTGAGGTGGGAGGATTACTTGAGCCCAGGAGTTTGGGGCTTCAGTGAGCTATGATTGCACCACTGTACTCCAGCCTGGGTGACACAGCAAGACCCTGTCTGTGAAAAAACTCAAAAACCAAAACCAAAAAAATCTTATATTAGGGTATGATACATATTAAAACCAAAATATCTTATATTAGGGTATGGCACATATGTCACAACGAATGAGCCAATACTGCTATTATTAACTGAAAAGTCCATACTTCATTCAGATTTCCTCAGTTTCTCCCTAATATCCCTTTTCTGTTCCAGGATCCCATCCAGGATTCCACATTACATTTAGTTGTGTCTCCTTAGGCTCCACCTGGTTGTGACGGTTTCAAAGACTTTCCTTGTTTTTGATGAACTTGATAGTTCTGAGGACAACCGGTAGGTATTTTGTAACACATTCCTCAAATTGTATTTTTCTGGTGATTTTCTTGTGATTAGACAGGGGTGATGTGTTTAGGGAGGAAGACCGCAGAGGTGAAGTGCCAATGTCATCGCTTTAGATGGGGGGACATAGTATCAATACGACTTCTCACTGTGGATGTTGACCTTGATTGCTGGCATGTTTCTCCACTGTAAAGCCACTCTTTCTTTCCTCCATTCCATGCCGTACTCTTTGGAAGACAGTCACTCCACGCAGCCCATGCTTAAGGAGTGGGAGTTATGTTCTACCTCCTGAAGGGTGGTGCACTTAAACTACTTAAGCTACTAAGTTTTGGGGTATTTTTTATGTCGCAAAAGCTAACAGATAAACAAACCCCTTTGTTTTGTAGCTCTATATTATTTGGGTTTTCTATTACATGCAGTCAAGCCTAATTTTAAATGGATGCAGAATTTATTTCTCAGGGAGGTTGTGAGAATTGAATCAGAGAGGCAGGGACAGTACATACAGCAGTGTTTGGGTGAATAAACAGTAACAATAATCATTGTTGGCCAGGTGTGGTGGCTGATGCCTGTAATCCCAGCCCTTTGGGAGGCCAAAGCCAGTGGACTACTTGAGCCCAGGAGTTTGAGACCAGCCTGGGCAACTTGGCAAAAACCCTGTCTCTACAAAAAGTGCAAAAGTTAGCTGGGCGTGGTGGCACATGTCTCTAGTCCCAGCTACTTGGGAGGCTGAGGTGGGAGGATCTCTTGAGCCTGGAAGGCAGAGGTTACAGTGAGTTATGACTGATCACTGCACTCCAACCTGGGTGACAGAGTGAGACTCTGTCTCAAAAAAAAAAAAAAAGAATCATGATTATTAATAACTTAATTACAAATAAATAATAATAATTATTATTAGTTTTGTAGTGCATTAGTATTTAATTGATAATTTTGTTTCAGTCTTTTTAGTTGTTTGGGAACTATAGGCCTAAGGAATTGATAGCTCACTTTATGAATGCACACAAATAAGTAATTTACTGTCAATGCCCTCCTAAGGGCCTAAGATCACCAGGAATGGCACCTGTAGTTAAACAAGTGGGTCTATTAATCATTTGGACAAGAAAGTGCACACCATGGGGAACCCTGGAATGTCTTGGTAAGAGTGTTAGAAAAGGCTTATTATAGGATTGGCCTTTTGTTAGGTGACTTGAATAGGGTTTGAGGATGTGGGATTTTTCTTCAGATTGGATGCTTCAGGAAGCATCCAAACCAATCACTTCAGGAAGTGGGGGTAATTATGCAGTTGGGATCTTAACAAGTTTTTTCTATAGAGAAGGCAGACTCGGGCAAGGCTAACGGTTTCATTGGGAAAGAAGCAGTAGTCACTTGTATTAGCTGGGACTGGGGGGTGTTTGGTCATTTTTGTGGCTTGGAAATGTGCATGATTTGTCTTTGTTCAGACACGGTTACAGAGTGTTCCACATTTTGTCTTGATTCATCAATCACTGAGGACCTCATCTGATGTTGTTGTTCTGGGCAATCATTAACGTTGGACAGGACAGAAGCTGTTCCCTGTGCGTGCTGGGCTGACTTGCAGCAACACCCAGTCCTAGCTGATGACTATCCAGGACGGCCCCTGGATGTCAGGGCTGCTTTCCTCTTTCTCAATTTCCGTCAACATTAGTGGGTCTGAGAGGATCCCTTCCTCCTTGTAAAGCTCTCCGTATATTAAGTTGGAGCAACAAGCTCATTCCTTCTCAAACTGGGCAGGCATTTTTAGATTCTTTTCTACTCCTGGAAGTTTTCCTATCCCATTATTTGGTCTTGAGCTGGTCTCAGGAAGAAGTAATGAAGGTGAGAGATCTGCAGTGGAATCCTGGGAGAGGTGGCACATGTGGATCACTGAGACCTGGGCTCAGATGGTGAGGATTTGAAGATTCCCAAAGGCTATACCTAAGGGTCACCGGAGGGTGTCCAGCCCCCATTATCCAGATGGGGGAACTGAGGCCCAAGAGGGAAGGGCTCTGTGTTGGGTTCCAAGGTGTGCCATTCCAATTATCAATTGCCCTCCCTTACCTGACTGGCAGAGTCCCTTTCTTCCAGTTTGACAGAAAATACTGTTACTTCTTCTGCTGGCTGGGTGTGGTGGCTCACGCCTGTAATCTCAGCACTTTGGGAGGCCGGGGTGGGTGGATCACCTGAGGTCAGGTGTTTGAGACCAGCCTGGTCAACATGATGAAACCTAGTCTCTATTAAAAATACAAAAATCAGCCAGGTGTGGTGACAGGCACCCATAATCCCAGCTACTTGGGAGACTGAGGCACAAGAATTGCTTGAACACAGGAGGCAGAGGTTGTAGTGAGCTGAGATTGCACCACTGTACTCCAGCCTAGAAGTACTGGAGCAAGACTCTGTCAAAAAAAAGAAAAGAAAAGAAAAGAAAAACAAAGGTTCTCTCTTCTGCTGATGGGGAAACACAGCATGGACACTACTCCCATATGGACTACCAGGAGAACCACATTTGGGACCAATCTGACAGGGAGGTGGAAGAGTGAGTGGTTGAGTGGAGGGTCAGAAGCGGCCTGGAGCTTTACTGACATCATTGAGGTCCTGATTCCTGTCGTCCCTGAAGCCTACCTCTAGATGATCAATTTCTTTTTCATTTAAACCAGTGGAGTTGGTGTTCTGTTACTTGCAGCCCAGAGCTTTCTGAATGATGCAATGCTTACATTTCTGTTACCTCACTGAACTCCACCCTTTCTCTGAGAGAAGAGAACCATATTATATTCCAGAAAACTGAGTCTTAGAGAGGTCAACCAATTCGCTCAAGGTCACATAGACAGTAAACAGAGAAGCAAGGCCTTTTATCTCCAAAACACATCTACCTTCGTCTTTCCATCTTCCATCAGCTGGAAATCATCAACAAGGGCAGCCAGTTTGGAGTTTGGCTCTTGAGCCTTTTGTAGCATGCATGTGTTCCTGCTCTGTGCATACAAGCTCTGTGCACAGGTGCCCAGATGTACACGTGTGTGCTGAGGTCCAACTCTGGAACTTATTCGGTACAACAGATGTGTCCTTTGGGCCCTCACAGGAACTTGGCATAACACATGTGCCTACCGAGGACTGTATTTTTACAGGCTGGAGTGCAGTGGCACAATCTTGGCTCACTGCAAGCTCTGCCTCCTGGGTTCACGCCATTCTCCTACCTCAGCCTCCCGAGTAGCTGGGGCTACAAGTGCCCGCCACCATGCCTGGCTAAATGTTTTTTTGTGTTTTTAGTAGAGATGGGGTTTCACCGTGTTAGCCAGGATAGTCTTGATCTCCTGACCTTGTGATCTGCATGCCTCGGCCTCTGAAAGTGCTGGGATTATAGGCATGAGCCACCGTGCCCGACCAATGATTGTGTTTTTAATATAATTTGTTTCCTTCATAATCTAATACATTTAATTTTATTTTAAGCATATGAAGACACCATTCTGAGGAGGGGTCCATGGCTTCACCAGATGCCAAATATGCCCATGCCACAGCAAAGAAAAATTCGTTGATCAATCTTTCAATGACCCCATGAAGCAGCAGTATTACCAGCTTGCTACAGAGGGGAACCTGAGGCACAGGGAGGTTGTACAACTTATTTAAGGTCACACGGATATTGAGTGGTTGTGCATTATGATATCTGTCAGTTGTTTTTATAGCCTGTGGGCTGGTGTGGGCTTATCCTTTGTGTCACATCAGAAAGCAAGTCTGGTTAATTATTTTCTTTCTGAAGGTTAACTGAGATCGATAAAAAATAATACACATATATTGCATGGATTGTTTGTGGTCATTTGCTAATCCTTATACCTGTGCCATGTTGGATTAATTATTACAGCTTTGTGAGCTGCTTTATTAAGGAGGGGAAGTAGAATGAACAAATCATGGCAAGTCACTTCACCTCATCCTCTCATTTAAGGATATTGATTCTGGTGTTGCCAAGGTGACTCTGTCAGCTTTCTGAAGCATCTTTAAGTGGGAGAGGTGAAGGACCACACAGACTGAGGGGAAGGAAAACTCAGAAAAAACGGTCAAATTCCCCAGCCACTGAGGCAAACCATCCTGATGAGGATCATCCCTCACCCTCGGCACATGGCCGCTTTCTACCTCGCCCGTCGTGGTTGCCTCTGGGGTGTACTCAGGGAACTCTCTCCCCAGTGTGGAAACTGCCTTTGCTGGGAACATGCAGAGATCTCAGAAATGATGTGTTCTGCCGATCTGGCTCCCTCAGGATCCATAAGGTGCCAGTGGGAGAGACTGAGTGGTCTTGGAGGCCTTTCCAGGAAGTTCCTCCTGCCCTTGGTATAGGAGTTTAGTGGTAGATGCCCAGATGTCCAAAGTGTTCTGGGAGAGGAAGGCAGCTTACAAATGCAAATGTGCTGGAGGTGGTGCATGGCTGTGCTGTCTTGGATGAGACCCTTTCCCTCTCTGAGCCCTAATTTCTTTTTCTTTTCTTTCTTTCTTTCTTTCTTTTTTTTTGAGACAGTCTGGTTCCATCACCCAGGCTGGAGTGCAGGGACGAGATCTCAGCTCAGTGCAACCTCTGCCTCCCAGTTCAAGCAATTCTCCCACCTCAGCCTCCCGAGGAGCTGAGGCTACAGGCATGTGTCACCATGCCCAGCTAGTTTTTGTATTTTTAGTAGAGACGGGGTTTCACCATGTTGCCCAGGGTGGTCTCGAACTTCTGAGTTCAGGCAATCCACCCACTTTGGCCTCCCAAAGTGCTAGAATTACAGGCTAGGAGCCACTGTGCCCAGTGCCTAATTTCTTCATCACTGAAATGGTAAGAAAACTAACCTGGTGCAGGGAGAGGTGACAAGGGTTTTGCATAGGAACCCGCAGATGCAGGTATCCTAGAGGCTGGTCTCTATGAGCTGTGGCCCCCAGGAGACCCAGTCGAGGCTTGAGACCACAGCAGCCATGCTCTCTACAGTGCCTTGTGCTGCCCAGGATCCTCAGGCTGGTCTTGTCTGCAGCCATTGTGAGTCAGCATCACTGTCAGAAGGGCTTCCAGAGGTTGCTAGGTGTTCTGTCCATGGGAAACTGAGGTTCAGAGAGGGCCAGGGGCTCTGATCCAATGGCAGAGCCAGGACTGACAACAGGACCTAATATTCCTGGGCAGGACACAGCTGTGTCCTTGATAGTCTGAGGCAATCTAGGATAAACTGGAGCCTGGGGTCAGGACCTGGGGACGGAGAGGCTGAGAGAGGGCACAGAGGTGGAGAGAAGAGAGATGGGAGCCAGGGACAGGGAAGGAGGGAAGGTGAACACCTGCTCCTGCCTGCCCAGCATCCCTGCTTCCTGAAGTCATGACTTGGGTGGCACTGACCCCACTGCTGGTGCCAGGCGTGATCATGTGACCAAGGTCTAGTCAAGCAGAGTAAGAGTGATAAGCACAAGGATGGACACAGGACCAGTCCTGGCTGCAGAAAATCATTCCTTTACTGGAACCACGGAGACAGGGGAGCTCCCTGAGTCAGGGATGCTGAGCTGGGAGGACACGAGCCCGGGGCTGCCAGAGCCTTCTTGTGAGGAAAGATCCTGGCTGAGAATGAAGTCAATGGGGCAGATGGAGGGGCAGATGGAGGGGCTGAGAGTTGGAGCTGACATCATTTGAGCCTCTGGATCTAACCTCACTTGCCTTTACCCTTAGACAATAAATTGTGAGTCAATTTATTTCTTAGGGCTAGAATTTCTATCCCTTGTACCTGAGTCCTGACATGGAGGAGGAAGGAAGATAAGAAAGAAGGATGAATATTTAAGAATGGGTGTCTGAGGCTGGGTATGGTGGCTCACGCCTGTAATCCCAGCACTTTGGGAGGCCAAGGCAGGTGGATCACATGAGGCCAGGAGTTTGAGACCAGCCTGGTCAACATGATGAAACCCCGTCTCTACTGAAAATACAGAAGTTTGCCAGGTGTGGTGGTAGGTGTCTGTAATTCCAGTTACTCAGGAGACTGAGGTAGGAGAATCACTTGAACCGGGAGGCAGAGATTGCAGTCATCCGAGATCATGCCACTGCTGCACTCCAGCCTGGGCAACAGAGTGAGACTCTGTCTCAAAAAAATAAAATAAAATGACATAAAGAACAGGTGTCTGAGGGCAACTCAAATCAGCTTCCTGCCCCCTTATAAAATGGGAGTACAGAGAGGGACTTGGGCCTTCATCCCACCCAGAGGAGTTCTGTCCCTGGGCCTCACAGCTTTGCGCTGTCTCCTCTCTAGCTTGCAGTCAGCCTAGAAACTACAGTAGAAAAATAAATGATGTGGATACAAAAATAAAACACCTTTTCCTCACCTGAGTGCAGGAGAAGGAGCGGCATGTGCTGGGGAATGCCTTCCTCACCCCATTCACCTCTTTGGGGACAAACATTATTAGGCACCTGCTTCATGCCAGGCTCTACTAAGACGATGACATACATGGTCTCATTTCCTCCTTGCCACAGCCCAGCCAGGAAGGAATATTATCATCTCCATTTCACAGATGGGACAACTGAGGCTTTGACAATTGAGAAGGTAACTGGTGCCTTGAGAGGCTGAGCCACTGGACCAAAGTATCAGAGCTGGAGCAGGTTTGTCCGACTCCAAAGCCCTGCCCACCACACCACACTGCACACAGTAGAGGCTAAATAAAGGTCTGCTGGGCAAATGCTGCCTGAGGCAATTTGAGCTCTCTGGGCAGCAACCTGCCCCTAAAGATTTCCCATCCTGCCTGAAATGCCACCATCAGCAACCATGTCCTTTGGGTCTTGAAGGGGAAAAGTGCTGTTTCCCAGGAATGAGATCAAAGTCAGTCTGTGCTGGGTTTACTCAGGGATCGGCTGAGAGTGGGACTCAGGGCTGGGGCAAAGCCGGGGGATGAAGGTATCCTATTCCCATTGGCCCAGTCTCATCCAGGAGAAAACCTTCTGAGGACAGATGTGTATCCTGGCAGTAGGGCAGGTGGGCTCCTGGCTAGGCCTGGGTGTTGGCTGATGACAACAGGGCAGAGAGCATGACACAGTGATGGGGGCAGGTGACACAGTGGCTGTGGATCCTTTCTGACTCCATCCTCTGAAAGAAGCTATGTGGGCCCTGGTCTCCCAAGCTCAGGCAGAGGCCTGATCTCCTTCCCTGCAGCTCCCCACCTACCACCACAGAGGCAGCATCACTGCTGGATGGGGAAGGGGAGGGAGGCTAGGGGCTTCGGCTTGGAGTCAGAGAGGATCTGGACTTGGAGACAGATGTCCTGCCCAACAGTCCCTGTAATTGAGCCTGGGGGAGTTGAGGTTACAGGAAGTCCTGAGGGAAGCCACCCAGGTAGAGATAAGCTTCCTGGGGCTTGAAGGAGCTTTGGAGGACATGAGCCTATAACACAGGCAGGGACTAAGTTCTAGACCCTTCTTCAGGGATGGTATCTGTTTCAACTGAAAGGTTATTTCTAGTTGTTTTTAGAGGTTGTTTGAGGCTGTCACTGTGGCCCTTGTAGCCAAAAAGGGTGAGTATAGCTGAGGTGGGGATGGGGCTGTGGGGCTCCTCGTTGCGCCAGGGGAGCACTAGCTTTGTCCAAGAGCATCTACAGCCGTGTGAGATGCTCTGGGACAAACTGAGCCCATTTTCAAATAAGTAAATTTGGAGAAAGCTGCCCACTCTAGCCCCTTCATGGGTAGTCACAAGGCACTTGGCCATATTAAAGGCTCTGATCAGTCCTGCAGTGAAGAGTGCCTGTTCACTTTGACTTAACCTGCTGTTTCCTTTTCTCATTGCTCATAGGTACTTTTAGAGACAAGCCATAGTTATTCCCTGTGACACATCCTCTAGGACATGCTGGAAGTGAAGGAGAATGTCCTTTTATGTCTCCTAAAGACCCTAAGCTCCAAACATTGGAGCCTAGAAGTGGTGAAGTGGTAAAGCCTAGAAGTGGTGAAGTCTAAAGACCCTGAGCTCTAGGGTCATTGGAGCCTAGAAGTGGTGAAGTATGAAGGGGAAATAATGATTAACCCACCCATTAAGGAGTGGATGCAGCCCCTTCAGACTTGAAAAGAAAGTTCAAGGACATCTCAAGACTAGGAAAGCTTGGAACAGGAGCTTGGAATGGGAGATGGCCTTCTCGCCAACCCAAGGGATAGAACCTGGGCCATCTGGGCAGCTTCCAGTGTGCAAATACCTTTCCACCTGCCTGCAACCCCACCATTGATCATGTATTCCTTTGAAGAATCAAGTTTGGTCTGTTCTCAGCCCATTCAAGGACCCTCAGGCAGGGAGCCCCTGAAGGGGGAGGGAGAGAAGGGTGAGGACTACATCAGAGGGATGGGCCCTGAACACCCTCCATGTAACAGACAGAGGGGAGTAGGGGGGCAGATGACCCTTCTGGACTTCTGGGGCAAGGAGGGCTGGCTCAGGAAGCCCAGGATGTCAAGGAAGGTGGTGGCACAGTGTCTTGCATCTGGGTCCGGGTTGTCCAGGAGTGCCAAGTCCGAGCTTCTCCTGTGTGGTCCAGCCTCTGGCACAGCTGCTTGTTAGATGTCCAAAGGCCGTATCATCATGCGAGAGGCACGCAGCGAGTAGCTGGGACCCTTGAAGTAGTGCCAGCGGATGCCGTCCATCTTGTGCTTGTTGTCGGGAGCGTGGTAGTAGACACCATTGAGGTTTGACAGGCCACAGGCATCAAACCACCACCCTGGTGGAAGAGGGAGGAAAGGTGCTTGGTGGAGGTGGGAGCCCAGCCAATGGCAAGAGGGCAGCTCCTGTGTCCCAAAGAGAACAAAGACTGATCGGGGCTGTTACCTCCTCTGGGAAGCCAGCTGGCTGGGGATGGGGCTGGGTGGGAGTGGGGGTGGGGTGGACAACAGACCCTCTGCTCAGCCTGGGCCTCTAGAGGGCAGCAAGGGGCTCTGGCCACTCCTCGAGCCCCTTCGCTCCTCCCGGCCTTCTCCCTGAGCCCTTGGTGTCCCTGTCTTCATCCCTCACTGACCCTCTGCCTTTCCAGCTCCCCAGCCTCCCCAAATCGCTCTCCCCACTGCTTCCTAGTGGTCTCTGTCACTCTGTCTGAGTCTCTCACTCTCCGGGTTCATCTCTTTCTCTCTGATGGTCTCTGTGCTTGGGTCTGTCTCTGTGTGTCCCATTGTGTTCATCTTTGTCTGATGGTCTTTGTCCTCCTCTGCCTTTCATGTCTTTGGCCCTCCCTTCCTCTGGGCCCCCAACTTTCACACGCTGTGTTCATCTCCTGGCCTCTTGTTGGGCTGAGTCTTTCTCCTCCGTCTCCCTCTGTACTTCTCTGCCCCGGGGTAGCTCTCCATCTGCTGCTCAATGACTCTGACAGCCTTGGTGTCTCTCTCTTTCTCCATCTGTCCTCTGTGTCTCAGAAGGTCTCTCCCCCTGTCTCTGTTCTTCCTACTTTGTCTCTGTCTCCCATTCACTCCACTTCCCATTCTCTGACCTCTGTGCCTACCAAGGAACACTGCCTGAGTCAGAGCTGGTGGGGAGCTGCCCCTCTGCCTCTCTCTGGTCTCCTGATTCTGGTTCAGCTTGCCTGGGGTTGGGACTGATAGGTGCCTCCCTGCAGGGCCTCACACTCAGTGTTCCTTTAGCCTTGTCTCTGAGGAAAACTGGTGGTGCCAGCTTTAGGAGGAGGTGAGACCTGGAGGGGACCTCAAGGACCCAGTGGGGGAAGGCACCGAAGGGGCACAGCCAGGTGAGCCTATGGGTGGGCAAGGCCTGGACCTGCACCCACCCTCCTGACAGCACCCGGGTGCACAAGAACCTGGGGAGGAAATGGGAGTGTCAATCTGGGTAAGCCCGTGGGTGGGTGGAGCTTCACCCTACCCTGCACCTACCTCCAGACATCACCTGGGCACACTTGCAGAGACAGTGGTCGTTGTCTGAGTCAAGGGTGCTAAAGCTGGTGTTCTGCAGGACCAGGCTGCTCTGGCGCCCTGCTGAGCCGCTGTACCCGACCACAGAAAGCCTGGAGGCCACCCAGAGGTGGTGGTGGCAGAAGGGCCCAGAGTCAGGTTGGGGCTGTGTCAAGGAAGAACTCCCCCAGTGGCTTTGTCCCAGGCTGGGCTTCCCCTCCAGGTGTTCTTGGAGGGAGATCCCCAGCCTGGGTGGAGGGCTTGGGCTGTTTCCCTTCCTGGATTGCCTTCCCTGCCTGTTGCCTCCCAGGGACACAGCACTTACTGTATGCCAGACCTCCCCCATCTCACTGAACCTGAGTCTTGGAGGGAAGTGATAATGGTCACAATAATGATAATAATGGCTAATATATATATATATATATATTTTTTTTTTCTTTAGAGACAGCATCTTGCTCTGTTGCCCAGGCTGGAGTGCAGTGGCACGATCACGGCTCTTTACCACCTTGACTTCTTGGGCTCAAGCAATCCTCCCACCTCAGCCTCCTGAGTAAGTGGGACTATGGGCATGTGCCACCAGGCCCAGCTAATGTTTGTATTTTTTGTTAAGATAGGGTCTCACTTTGTTGCCCAGGCTGGTCTTGAACACCTGAGCTCAAGTAATCTGCCTGCCTCAGCCTCCCAAAGCACTGGGATTACAGATGTGAGCCACTGTGCCTGGCAACATTTCTTTTTCTTTCTTTCTTTTTTTTTTTTTTTGCATCTGCTATGTGTCAGGCATTGTTCAAAGTGCTTTGCCTAGGTTAACTCATTCTCATTTAATCCTCACAACACCCTATTCCCATTTTACACATGTGAAAACAGAAATCCCAAGAGCCAAAGAAACCTGCTCAAGTCTCAGAATGAATGAGGGTCAGAGCCACATGCCAGCCTAGTGTGGTCTGACTTGGTAGTCTATGTGCACTTTGCTCCCCAGCTGATGATGATCTGGCAACCCCAGCCCCATCACACCTCCTCACAATCACCCACCTCTTCCAAGAAGCTTTCCCTGACCACACCAGCCCCCATGGATCTGGGCTCCAGGGCACCCCAGCTCTGCAGCTTCGACATCTGCGGCCAGCCGGGTAAGGGTTTCTATTTGTTTGCCAGGCTCTGTGGCCTTGGTGGGCATGTCCAAGCCTGCCTGGTGATGAAGACCATGAGATCTGGGGGCAGAAAGCCTGGATTCAAATTCCAGCTCTGCCATTTGATAGCTGCATGGCCTTGGACGATTGGCTCACACCACTGAGCCTCAATTTCTTCATCTGTTCCAGTGGTAACAATAGTGAAATTAACAGTGCTGCCATCATTTGTTACTGTGATTTGGTGATGTCAGTATGTGAAGTGTGAAGAGCAGTGCCACGGGCTGACTGCTCAACACATTCAGTCCTTGTTATTATTTGGCCCTTGGCGGATGGCTGGGCCTGGTTGGAGAGAATGCGGGGCGTTTGTACAGCAGGGTTGGGGGAGGCTGCACTGGCAGCCGAAGTAGGGAGCCAATTTAGGAGCAATTAAGAAGGTCCTGCTGAGGCTGGGTAGGGTGGCTCATGCCTGTAATCCCTGCACTTTGGGAGGCTGAGGCAGGCGTATTGCTTGACCCCAGGAGTTCAAGATCAGCCTGGGCAACATAGGGAAACCCTGTTTCTATAAAAAATATAAAAATTAGCTAGGCATGGTGGTGCATGCCTGTAATCCCAGCTACTTGGGAGGCTTAGGTGAGAAGGTCACTGGAGCCTGGGAGGTCAAGGCTGCAGTGAGCTGTGATCATGCCACTGCACTCCAGCCTGGGCAATAGAGTGAGACCCTGTCTAAAAAAAAAAAAAGAAAAGAAAAAAAAAAAGAAAAGAAAAATAAAACAAAAAATAAAATAAAAAAGAAGGTCTTGCTGGGTGGAGGCAAGTGGATGGCAGATGTGGCCAAGGAAGCTCAAGGAAGCTTTTGTACCCCCAGGGCAGGGCCTGAGAAATTCCCCAGTGAGAATTCAGAGGGAATACAGGGCCTGGGTATGTGGTTGGCTCAGTCTCCACATCTCCAGTCACAGACTGTGTCTGTCACCAGGGAAATGAGACTTAATTATTCTCTGTGTAGAAAAGACTTGGGAGGCTCCCTCAGCTTCCTTTTAGGCACTTACTATGTCTGGGGATGGGAACAGCAGTGCTCCCAGAAAGCAGTCCAGTCAAGGGTATGAAGGGCTGCCTTGGGACAGTGATTGTAATATTATTTGCTGAGTGTTTACTACATGCCAGGCACTGTGTTAATGCTTCATGTGCAGTATCTCATTCAGGCCTCATCACACCCTTTTTGAGGTAGGTATGCCTAAGGCACCCATTCTACATATGAAAAGGTGAAGGGACGTGCTCAGGGTCACTCAGGGAAGTTGGGATGGAGTCAGGACTTAAGCCTTTGCTTTGGTGGCCAGTGGCTTAAATGGAACTCAGCATGGTGTTGTAGCTACTCACTGGTCAGGTGTGAGGAGTAGGGGGACATCCCAGGAATTTTTCATTCAGCTCTGGACCTCGCATTATCAAGTTGGTATGGATCCCATAAGGAGGGATGTCAGAACCTGGGCAACCTGTTTCTATAAAAACAGGGAAACCCTGTTTCTATAAAAAATACAAAAATTAGCTGGGCATGGTGGTGCATGCCTGTAATCCTAGCTACTTGGGAGGCTGAGGTGGGAAGGTAATTGGAGCCTGGGAGGTCTGGGAGGTCAAGGCTGCAGTGAGCTGTGATCATACCACTGCACTCCAGCCTGGGCAACAGAGTGAGACCCTGCCTCAAAAAAGCCTTTGCTTTGGTGGCCAGTGGCTTAAATGCGACTCAGCTGGAGGAAAGAGTGGGGACATATCACTGAGAAGTTCCCAGAAGTGGAATCAGGCATAAAGTTCAGGAGGACAGAGTCATTCAGAGATTCCTTGGGAGGAAGCGACCTTCCTATCAGTGGAGGTATTCCAGCACAGCTGGATGATGATTGCAACTATGGAGGGAATCTATGAAGAACCAGATGACATGTGAGGTTTTTTGCAGCCCTGTGAGTGTGAGTGTATAATTCCAATTTTTTCCTGGTTCAGAGATAGCCAGGACCCAGGCTTATCTAAAAGATACTTAAATTTCTCTGAGAGGCAATGTCATGTTGTGGAGACATCATGAGTTTTGCAGCGGGGAGATCTGAGTTCAAATCCCAGCTCATTTAACTTGTAACTTTGGGCAGGATACTTGGTGTCTCAGTTTCCATATTACTAAAGTAGGTACAATAATGCCTACCTCAAAGTGTTGTGGGGAAGATTAAATGGAATAATGGTGCCTGGAACATAGTAGGTGCTCAATAAATGCTAATTCCTTTTCCCAAATATACCAAGAACCAGGCTGAGGACGGGGTGAGAAACCTTGATCATCTTACAATATTGTCATGTTTAAGCTCATCCTGCTATTGAAGAAGCAGAAGCTCAGAGAAGCCAGACTGCCTTGTCCAAATTCCCAAAGCAAGCTGGAGCAAGGCCACAATGAGCGCAGGAATTTCAACTTCCGGCCCAGGGACCCTTCCACCCAACCCCGGGCATAGGACAGGCTGGGCAAGTCACCTCCTTTTGCTTCTGGGTCTCTGTAAAAAGGCTGACTTGGGGTGACTGACCTTGGAAGACCCCTTCTTGCTCTTCAGATGGCAGCGCCGGTGACATTCTTTCCACTCCACCCAGTGGCTAGGACATGCTGAGTGCTAACCAGCCGCCTCCAGATCCCATGACGTGCACCCAAATGGGGGACAGATGGCAGGGACAGGAGACGCCCAGAGACTGACCCTTGGAGCAGACTCTGTAGACACTAGCCTGGGGACCCCAGCCCCCCCACTAGCCTGAAGACCCCAGCCCCCACACCGGTCTGGGCCCTGAGCCCACCTGTATAGCTGGTTCTCGCTGCCCAGGTGGAAATGTTCATACTGGGCATAGGCCTCGTGGCCTTCCCAGTCTTGCAGCTCCACACGCAGCGAGTAGGCTGCCCTTCTGGTGAGCTGGTGCACCACCTCATTGCCCAGCCAGTGCTCCCCGGCTGGGTCTCCGAAGCCCTATAGGGAGGGGAGCGTGGGGTGAGACTCATGCTGAGGTGGAGGCCATGTCCCTGGCTGAGGAACTGGGCTGGGCCAGGCTCCAGGGCTGCTTATACAAAACCACTGTGCTTAATGATCGAGTTCGTAAGTACAGTGTAGGCAGGCCTGGGAGTGGGAGCCCTCCACCTGCTACAGGGAAAAGACTAAGACTTTTGTAAGTGTAGAAGTCTGTTAAAAGTTACTGAAATCACATTCCTCTGAAGTTCAAGAACAGGAAAACTAATCTTTGGTGACTACCTTTGGTGGAGTATTGACTGGGAGGGGGCACAAAGTGGGCCTCTGGGGTGCTGGGAGTGTTGTACATCTAACTCTGAGTGGTGGTCACGTGGTTGAATACATATGTAAAGTTTCACTGAGACTTACACTTTATTTGTGTGCTTAGCCACATGTATGTTAAATCTCAACAAAAATTAAATAAGTATTTCAATCAGCTACATAAATAGTAGACCAAACTTTGTTTAGTGACAGCGCAGCCACTGCAAGATTTCAGCCACACAGAAATGTAAAACTGAGAGTGTGGGGAATGTCATGTCCCAATGCCCTTGGACAGAACAAGAATTCAGCACCAAGGACAGGGGCACATCCAACGCCCGCTCCCCAATTTAGTCACGATGCAGTGCGGATTAGCCTGATGGTTAATATTCAGTGCTCTTTTGTGTACTTCTGCACCTGGACACCCTATTCCTCCTTGCCATTTTAATTACTGTTTAAAACCCAATTAGTTCAAAACACTCATAGCTTAATTTAGTATTTAAGTATTCCCTAAATGAACAGCAAGCAGACACAAATAACAGAACTGCTGTATCACCTTGTAGGAATCTTTTCTATTTCTTTGGCTTTGAAAACTTTCAGAGTTTTAAGTATTTTAAGTCAGCTTGACAAAAAATCCTTTATTCAAACCTAATTAAAAAATTGGAAAACAATAGGGTTTCTCTTCTGATAAAATACATGTGATCTTTGGCCCTGCAATTCCTCATTGATGAATCTCTACTGCAGATATGACCATAGGTGTATGAAAAGACAAGAAACTTCATTAAAGTCATGCAGTCAGGGGTGACTGGGGGGGGATTTTTATTCTGTCCCCTCCTTTGTATTCTTTAAAAAATTAGCAATGTATATGTATTATTTTTTTAAAAAATTAAAACAAAAATAAAGCTAAACTTTTTTTTCTTAGAACATATGTCAAAGTTTTCAAAAAGAACATTCAAATTCAGGTGATGGGGTACCATAAAGCAGATGCGCACTGTCAAGTTTAGATTAGTTGATTTTTTCTGGGGGAGGAATGAGGGCAAAGTAGTCCCCTTCCAACAGCCCAACCCCTGCCCCAAGTTTCAGGGCTGAATGGCCCCTCCCCAAGGCAGCAGGGTTACCTGTTTATAATCCTTCCAGTTCCGCTGGAAATTAACGGTGCCATTCTCACGGCGCTGGATGAGGGTCCACCTGCCTCCACTGCTCTGCAGGTCACAGAACACCTGGAGGGGGTAGGCAAGGCACAGCTGGGAGCCCTTGGAGGCAGCCAGAGGCCAGGTCTGTGCTGGCCCAAATGTGGCTAGGCTGACAGACCCCCACAGAGCAACAGGTGAGCCTGGGGGTCCTGGGCATCAGAGAGATCCAGGCTCAAATTGCCCATCCATTGCCATCATTTTTCTAAAGTGGTGGGTAAGTAATGACCTCTCAGAGCCTTCCTCTTCTCATTTGTAAAATGGAGGTTTATACCTTAACCTCTTTGTGCCTCAGTCTCTCATCTGCAAACTGGAGTTGTGAAAATTAAATGAGATGAGTCATGTAAAGTGTTTAGAACAGTGCCTGGCACATACTAGGTAAATGGAAGCTTGACTTCTTTTTGTTGAAAGGAGAGTTTAGCAGGTGTGTGAGAAGTGTAAAAGACAACCTGGAGACAAACAGAGGCATTCTCTTTGGTATATTAAGAGGGGGTGAAAGGAAATAGAGCAATTGTGGCTCACACCTGTAATCCTAGCAATTTAGGCGCAAGGTGGGAGGATCACTTGAGCCCAGGAGTTTGAGACCAGCCTAGGAACATAGGGAGACTTTGTCCCTACAAAATATTTAAAAATTTTAGCCAGGGCATGGTGGCATGTGTCTGTAGTCCCAGTTACTTGGAAGGCTGAGGCAGGAGGATCATTCGAGCCCAGGAGGTCAAGGCTGCAGTGAGCTGTGATCATGCCATTACACTCCAGCCTGGGCACCAGAGCAAGACCCTATCTCAAAAAAAAAAAAAAAAAAAAAAAGGAAATTGTGAAGTTGGAATCTGCTAGTTGTTTCCCTTCTAGGTCTGGCTCTCAGACCCTCCCTCCTGACATCCGTGCTCTTCTCTGTCACCCTTCTTATCTGATGACTTGACCTTAAATTTTAGGACAACCTTGGGAGCCACTCATTGAAAATGGTGGCACCTCCATTAGCCCTGGTTTCTAATTTCCACATGGGGCAGAACCCCAAGTCCTGCCTTCAATATGTAAATTAGAAAGAAACATCTTTGGGCTAAGGCTCTGGAATTTTGGGGATTGTTCGTAATATCAGCTATCATCATCTTAACCAACACAGAACTATTTCCTGCTGTTCCAATGAAAGCATCTCTAAAGTGATGCTGGTGAAGGATGCACTGCCAACTTTGGGAACTTCTACTTATCTCCACAATCTGACCCCTGACTGCTGGGGGTTTCAGAAGTCAAAGCCACCCCTACACCTCTGGTATTTCAGATACTGGACAAAGTCCCGATGGAGTGGGGGGGTGTCTGTCTGGGAAGCCCTTGGCTCAGTACCCTCTAACAGCCACAGTTCCCAGGGAGTCCCCTAACCTTCCTGGGCTTCGTTGCATTGGACACCTGGATGGTGTAGACACCACTGGCACTGGCCCCAGAGCGCTGGATCTCTGCACAGTCCTGGAACACCTGCTCACCTGCCATTATGAAGGCTGCAAAGGGACAACACAAAAGTCAGTTGGAGATGGGCAAGGAAAGAGAGAAGGGTCCAAGTGGGCATGCCTGCCTGCTTTGTGCCAGGTTCTGGGTTGGGAGGTGCTGGGAACAGGGAGATGAGTCAGACCTGGGAAGATTTCATGGAGGAGGTGACAGTAAGCTGGGACCTGTACAATGAGCAGGAGTTGCCCAATGGAGAAGGGGAAGGTGTTCCAGGCAGAGGAAACAGCATATGCAAAGGCCCCAAGGTAGGAAGGGCCCTAGTGTGTGCAGAGGACAGGGCATGAGGAGGGGAACTGATGCTGAGGCCAAGGAAAGGAAATGACTCACACCATGAGAGAGGGGTTGAGACCAGGGAGGCTGCTTGTTGTTTGATGAAACTGAGAGGGTAGAACAAGGCTGGCACAGAGAAGGTGGGAAAGGAAAAGGAGAGAGGAAGCTGAGATTTCAGCAGGGCCAGGTCAGCCTTGAATGCCAGGCTGAGGAGCCCAGATTATCTGGGCTGAGAAAGAGCACTCTGTCCAGAGTGTGGAGTGGGGGCTGGAGGGGATGAGACTCAAAGCTGAGAGGCCAGAGAGGAGGCTGCTAGAGTTTTCTGGGAGAGAGTTACTGGGGCCTGAACTCCAGTGAGACACTTCCCATTTCACAGACCAGGAAACTGAAGCCCAAGAGTGAGGCAACTGGCCCAAGGGCACACAGCCAGGTAAGGCAGAACCTTCTTTCTTTGGAGCTCCCTTGGGTGGGAAGCTGTGAGTTCCCCTCCATAGCCCACCCTTTTGGCTGGATCTCCCTGCTGCCCTGGGCATAGGCTCCCTTATTCTGTCCTCTCTGGAAGCTGACTGCTGGCCTTAAAGGGCCCCTGTTTCTTCCCTCTGGACTACATGAGATCAGGACAGTATTAATGACCAAAACTTACCAGGGGTTTCTAGGCCTGGCCTGGAAAAAGTGACTTGACAAATAAACTGCAGAGATTTAAAATCTCCTGTCTCAATTAGTGGAATCCAGTTAGAGGTTTGAACTGTGATTCTACCAGAATCCAGTCTCTCTGGGTAGGCAGGTACACAGGATGGGGCTAAAATTCCAGATGGATAGGTCGTCAAAACCAATGAGGAACCAGGAGGCTACCACAGGGTGGGACTTCCTGGTTTGGCTTTACATCTGAACTTCAGGGATCCCAGATCCTGGATCTGGGGCACTTGTCCGGAGAAGGCTATTGCTCTCATGTCACAAATGAGGTGACGAAGACCCCCAAATCCATCCCAGTTCACCTACAAGCATTTCCTGGGCAGGGGTCTCCACTGCCCCACCTGTCGGCACCCCCCAGCTCCCCATGGGGAATGGAGTCCAGCCAAGCATGAGGAGGCTGTTGGCCTCATGGTGAGAAGGGATGGGCTGAACCTCACCCAGTAAGGCAACGACAGAGCCAGGGTTGGCCTGAGATTTCCAGCCACCCTTTCCAAGGCTCTGCTCACTGTTACTTTCCTTAGTCTACAACAATGTCAATAACAATAACAACAATAATATCAACACTAAAAGTGAAATATTCACCATGTATGGTAGTGTTTCCAAGGTGCTGTGTAATGCCAGGGGTAGTTTGGGACCAGGAAAAATATTTTTGGGAGGCATAAGAATAGGATGGACTGATATTGACATGTAATGGTTTGACCTGGTCCTCCTCTGAATATCTGGGCTGGTAATTTGCAGCAGTTTCCCTCGCTTTTGGCCATAGGCACTGTGCTGAACCTTTGTATGCCTGAACTCATCTGATTCTCTGTGCAAGAACTCTATGAGATTATTATTCCCATTTTACAGGTAAGAAAAATTGAGGCTCTGAGAAGTTAAATAAATGACTTGTATGAAGTTCCAGTGCCAATAAGTGAAGGAGCCAGGGCTTGAACTCTGGCCCATCTGACTGCAAAACCAGTGCCCTTCCTCCTACACCTACACATCTCCCCTTGGATTTCCACCACTGAGCATACGTAAGGTTGAGCAAACAGCCTGCATTAACAATCGCTGCTTTTATATCGTGCACAGGTTCGGTCTTTTCTGCCTGTGTCCTTGTCCTTGTAACCTTCTGAACCAAACTCCCCACTGCCTGAAAACATCAGAAGACTTGACTCTTTTCTCCTTTCACCAGCCTCCACCTGACTAGGACAAAGCTAGGCAGAGAGCTAGTGCTCCCTTCCTGCTAGACTTCAAGAATGCCTGGTTCCTGTGCCCCGTCTCCATCCAACCCTCTCTTCTACACCTGGCGACTGAGTCTGTCCTTCAGTTTCTCCATCCAGAAGAGGGTGAAAGCAGCTGCCTAGTGTCCTTCCCTGGTGATAGTGGAGTACAGGGGACAGGGTGTTTGGGCAAAAGGTGCCCAAGATGAGGTGCCCAACACAACCTCCTACTCAGACGATTGAGTAGACATTCAGCCCCAGCTGGGGACTGGGTTAGTCGTGGGTTAGTGGGAGGCGTTGGGCCCAGGCCCTGTGCCTTGGGCTGAGCTACAAGAAACCCACACATGGGATGAATTCGGGTAGCTCATGGCTAGGTCTATGCATAAGCCAGTAATGGGTTCAGGTTAATCCACATGTCGCGGTTTAGAAGGTGTCTACTTTTCCTGCCTGTAGCTTCCTTAGGCCTCAAATCCCTACTCGGCAGTGTCTGTCAGACTTAGATGGAGCCAGGTGGGCTCCTCTGCCCTCAAATCCTTGTCAGCACTGGTGGCGCCTGAAGTGCCATCACTATTGGGTCTTAAAGGCTTTCCAGCCTTCCCCTATGGATCTAGGAGCAGCAGCAGCCCCTTTGATCTTTCTCTCTCATCAAGCCATCTCCACACATGGTTCCAATCAGAGCTACTTGAAAGTAGTCCCACTCTGTTCAAAAGCCTCCCATGCCCCTGCTAGCCTCAGGCTAAGAGCCCTTCTCCTTCGCACAGCCTTTGGACCTGTCTGTTTTCATGGTCTAGAAACTTCAGGAACACTGATAGCTGAGCATCTGGCACATATTAGGCACTCAGAAACTGTATTTCTTTCTCCTTCCCTCTGGGACTCATAGACCAGGGATCGAACATTTTTGCAAGGGACAGGGGCTGTGACTGTGCAGTCACTGCTGTATCCCCAGCACCCAGCACTGGGCCTGGAACACAGTAAGTGCTTAGTAAATGTTTGTGGACTGAGTGATTGCCGCTGGGACCAAGAATACCTTGGACAACCCAAGTAGGCTGTGTTAGAAGGAGTCAGTGAGGGCCTGGGAGCCTGGCCCAGCATTGTTTCCCTGCCCCAGAAGCCAGGGCCAGGGATGCCTCTTCACTTCTTTTTGGCCCTCTTGGGCTTAGGGACAGGGGCATTAAGATGAGAGAGGTCCTTGGGGCGCATTGAGTCCAACCTCCCAGTTCCTGCCCATTCTATAGCTAGGGAAACTGAGGCCCAGGGAGGGGTAGGACAAGCCCAAGAAAGTGGGGCTGGAGAGTGAATCCTGGAGACCAAACTTGTCAGTCTGGACTGCTGTTGCCCTTATCCTCACCTCCAAAACCCACGGGTAAACTGAGGCCAAGGGAGAGGCAGGGGCACGCCCAAGGTGACACACGGAATTAGGGGACAGGGCCTGGATTGGGATTGTTGTTGCTGCCATTGTTATTACTGTTTATTGTTATTTCTGTTTCACAGATGGTCGGGGAGGGTGGGGCCCGCAATGGCTCCCAGGTGCCCAGAGACCCTGAAGTGTGAGCAGGGTCTCCCTCCCATCTCCCACCCGTCTTTAGCCGCACTGGGGCGCACCCAGCTCACTCACCCGGGGCCGAGGCGTTAGCCCTTTCTTGCACCAGGTCCCGCAACAACACCAGCAGCTGGCTCAGGCTGCGCTGCTGGTCCTGTAGGAGGCTGGAGTTGTGCCTGACACCGCGCAGGCCACGCTCGATGTTGGTGAGGGCGGCGCTCTGGCGGCTCAGCGTGTTCAGCAGCTTCGCCTTCTTGCTGAGGATGCTGGCCAGCTCCTCCTGCTGCTTGGTCTCCAGGGCCTGCAACCGCTTCTCCAGCTCGCTGCGGGGTAGGGGGCGCACAGAGATGAGCCTGGCGTCCTCGCGAAGCATGCACCCCGGCGCACCTCCCCTGGGCCCTGGAGTCCCTGCAGCCTGAAAATGAGACTCAAGTGTGGTGGAACGTCCTGTGCCCACTGTAGGCACAGGTTGAGGAGGGGAGAAAATAGGTACCCAGCCCTGGAGTAATATAGATTGAGGTTTAGTGGAAGAAAGAGGTGGTGTGTGAGGGACACCAGCAACTGGGTAGCTATTATCAAATCCCAAATGTGCTTGCTTTTTGACCCAGCAGTCTACTCGCAGGAGATATCCTCTAGGGAGCATGGGCAAGAATGGCCCTGTAGACTTGCTTCTCATAGAAAAATAAACAAACAAAAAACAATATAGCCTAGATGCCAAACAGCCCTGAATCCGTTGCGTTTTGGTGTTCCTGGAAATGTTCCGCAGTCATGAAGAAGGAGGCATTTGCACAGAATTGGAAAGATGCCCAGGACTTGGGGCATATCAAGTCTAACCCCATGTGTGGCAAGAGAAGAAAGAAAGAAAGAAAGTATTAATGTAAATATAGAAAAATGGGGTGAACATATAGGGGAAGGCTGGAAAGACCACAGTGGTGCCTGTGTTTGGGGATAATATGAAAGAAATTCCCTCAAGGGCTGTGACTTCTGCAGGGCGGGTTTGAGTGGATGGAGATGGAGAGGAGGAAGATGGGGGCAGGATGGAGGGCCCAGCTTTCACTTTTATTTTGTACAGGTTCCTGTTGTCCAATATATTATAATAATCAAGAGACTTTTTTTTTTGTAACGGATTTAGAAGCAAAGAGGAGTTTTTCAAAAGAAAGCTTTTGACTCAGCTCTTTCTTTTTGGGCATTTTATCCTCCAGATTTGCTCACACGTGTGTGAAATGAGACATGGTAACGTTACTCATCATATCACTGGTTGGATTAGTAAAAGGCTGGAAACAACCTCAATATCCATTAACTGGGGACTGGAGAAATAAAAGCAGGGACCACATATGGTGGAGCATTGTAAAGGTGGAGAAAAGAATGAGCAAGCATGTCATGCAGTTATAGAATCTTTCTAAGGTAACTGAATAATAATTTATAAAAACAAGGTATAAACAAGTAGTAGGCTACATTTGGGCTTAAAAAGGATAAAAACGGGAGTGTACAGATGCTCCAAAACGTATGATGGGGCTACATCCTAATAAAGCCATCGTAAGTTGAAAGTGTCCTAAGTCAAAAACGCATTTGATACACCTAACCTGCTGAACATCCTAGCTTAGCCTAGGCCACCTTAAACAGGCCTAGAACACTTACATTAGCCTGTGGTTGGGCACAATCATCTAGCACAAAGCCTATTTTATAACAAAATGTTGAACAGTTTATGTAAGGTATCGAATATTGTAATGAAAGAGAAAAACACAATGGTTGTATGGGTACTCAAAGTACGGTTTCTACTGCATGTGTATCACTTCGTACCATTGTTAAGTCAGAAAATTGTAAGCCCAACCATTGTAAGTTAGCAATCTTCTGTATGTATGTGTTTGCATGTTCATAAGAAACCTGGAATGTCAGCTTATAGAATGTCAGCTTCATGAGGAAAGGGGCTTTTGTCTCTTTGTTCATTTCTGTATCCACAGTGTCTATAATAGTGCCTAACACATGAAAAGAGTTCAAAAAATAATTGTTGGTTGAATGAATGGAAGGGTACACAAGAAACTAGGAACAGTGGCTACCTTTGGCTTGGGTGGGTAGCTGAGGAACAGGGCTGGGAGGGAGACATTTTCCTGTATATCCACTTGTGCCAACTCATTCTGCAGACTAAGAAAATGAGTCCAGCTAGGGCAGAAGAAATTTCCTCTGGACACCCAATTATGCTGCAGGAAAAGAGAGAATTGGGGCACACTGAAATTCTAGAATTCCTGCTTTGCCTTCACGGGCCAAGAGTTTACTGATGACATCCTCCATCCTCACTGATTTCTAGACACCTGGTGCTAATTTAGAGTCATTGAAAGTATCCCAGTCCTTGCCACTGAGACCTTGGGTTGGGAGAATAAGAAGATGGGCAGACTCTCATTAATTGCACCCAGATCAGAGAGCTTGGGGATCTTATGGCGTTATCCTGAACCAGCATGTGAACAACAACATCTGGCCTGATTCACAGGCCTGTGGCTCGTTCAGTGGATAGATTTTGCCTTCTCCAGAACCCTGACTTTGGCAGTTTTCTTCTACACTCAGCTTGAAACGGAGATGAAATCAGCCTTAGCTGCCAGATTTTTCTGCTTTATCTAAACCTTATGACCGTTTTTTTTTTTTTTTTTTTTTCCGGTAATTTAAAGAGTGTTCCCCTGATGCCTATTTGCTTATAAATGCAAAGACGCTCTGATAGTGCAGACAAGAACCTGGTAGCTGTGGTTTCTTCTGGGAAAGGAAGCAGGTAGATAGCACCAGATTTATTTATTTGCAAAGAAGTAAAACCAATAAAATTTACAGGGTGAATAGTATGGTGGGTGAATTAGATCTCAATAAAGCTGTTAAAATTTATGAGATAAATAAAAGAAGGAGGAAAGGAAGGAAGGAAAGGGAAAGAGAATTAGGGTGTCCTGGGCCCCAGGAAAATGCCTATCCCCTGTCCCACCCAGTGCAGGGGCCAGGCAATGTGCCTGCTTGGCCCCTAGCCCAGCCCCATACCCAATCTCATTTCCAGCCTCAGTCTGGGCTGCAACCCTGGTTTCAGTCCTTCCCCAGCAGGGGCTATTCCCAGCTCTAGTTTCAGCCCTAACTCCCAGAATACCTCCTTGCCCCAGTCCTAATCCAAGCTCCTAGTTCTGGCAGCAGGCTCTATCGCAGACACCAGGCCACGTCCAGCTTCCGGTCCTGGCTCCAGCCTCAATCCCAGCACTGGTTCTGGTGCCCGCCCTAGGTCCTAAATAGTCTATCTATTTAGTCTACCTAAAACTGTCTTGTCTGCACTCCAGCCCCAGCCCCTGTCCCTGGGGCCAGGTGCCACACCCACCTGTTTTGGCCCTGAAGCTGCTGGAGCTTCTGCCTCTGTAGCAGCAGCTGGTTCTCCAGCTTGTTGGTGGAAAGGAAGGTCTCCGGCATCTGGGCATCCATTCTTGATGTCTGGTTCAGGAGCTGCCCCAGCAAGCAGAAGCAGGTAGGGGGCTACGTAAGTACTACAGGAGCCCTGCCCAACCACCCACCTGCCCACAGGCCCTGCCACTTCAGAAACTTACCCATTTCCACTCTCTCAGTCATAGTTCCTGTGGTTACTCCTTCACAGGCCCTGACTTAGCTTATGATCTGCTTCCTAAATTTGCCTTTCTCCATCACTGCAATGGCAGCTCCATTCTCCCTGCTGCTTAGGCCCCAGGAGCCATCATCCTTGTCCCCCACATCCAACCCATCTGTAGGGCCTCTCTGCCCTGCCTTCCAGGTGGTACCTGACCACTTCTGTCCTGCTCTGTGGCCCTCACTCTGGCCCTGGACTCCTCCCTCGCTCCCTGCAGTCTAGTCTCTACTCAGCAGCCTGGGACCGCCTCTTAAAACATGTTTGCTCTGTTCAAAAGCTTCCTGTGGCTCCCATCTCATGCAGCAGAAATGCCCCAGTCCTCACCATGGCCTGCAAGGCCCTGTGGTGTGATCTGTCCCTATGACTTCTCCAGCCCCTTGCCTGCCACTTTCCTCCTGGTCACTCCAGCATATGGTTCTCCTGATGTTCTTGAACCCGCCAGCATGTCCATCCTCCCTCTGGGCCTTTGCATGTGCTACATCCCCTGTCTAGAGCACTCTCTGCAGTAAGCCTTGCTGCAGCTCTACCTTCTCTGTGGCCCTTCCTGGCCTTGCTGTACGAACTTGCAGCTCTCATCCCTCCCACCACTCCCAGTGCACCCCGCTCTTGCTCTCTCTTTCGTGCTATTTTCTCCTTAGTGCTGTCACTGGCTAACATATACAGCCATGTCTTGCTTAATGACTGAAAAATGTAAGAAGGTCATCATTAGGCAATTTAGTCATTCTGCAAACATTATAGCGTGTACTTACAAAAATCTAGATGGTATAGCCACCTGCACACCTAGGCTATATGAGGCAGCCTGTTGTTCCTAAGCTACAAACCCATGCAGCATGTGACTGCAATACTGTAGGCAGTTATAACACGGTGGGAAGTATTTCTGTATGTGTATCTAAACACAGACAAGGTACAATGAAAACAGCATATGATACTCTTATGGGACCGCTGTTGTCTATGTGGCAAGGTGTTGACTGGAACACTGTTAAGCAGTGCATAACCATGTATGTCACCCATCTTTTCGTTTTCAGGGGAAGCTCCACAGGAGTAGGAATGTGTGCCTGCTCTGTTTCCTGCTATATACTAGAACCAGTCTTCTCAAGCAGTGCCTGGCACACAGGGGATCAAACAAACAAATGGGCACAAACTTGTGTCTATTTGTTACTCACTTTTTCATCCACTGACCTCCCTACCCTTCGTTTATTCACTAGTTCTTTCCCTGCTCTTTGCTGCTCAGATACCTCCTCTCTCCAAGTCCTTGGCCCCAGGAGCCCAGGGAAATGTTTCTTATCCATCTTCCCCTGGTGCATTGTAAGCCCTCTGAGGGCAGGGGGGCTGTGCTACTATACCCCTCATCCCAGTGCCCAGCACAGACCTGGGCACTGAAGTTACAGAGGCAGAAAAGCCAAACCCAGCATCCATCCCCCAGGGCTCACAGCTTGGAGGGAGATTGTTTTATGAGAAGGTCATCAGGGAGGAGGGACCCAGGGGGCTACAGGCCCAGAGGAGGCCTTGACCCTACCCAGGGTCAAAGATCAAGATAAGATGACTGGGGCTATGAGCAAGCCTGGCCAGCCACAGGCCCTCAGTGCTCACTCAGTCACCCTCTGTTACCTGAGCCTCCATGTCGGTCAGCTTGCGGGTCTGGGCAGTGGTCTGGTTCAGGAGGCTGGTTCCCAGCTCTAGCATGGGGGCCGTCTGATTCTGGGCCATTTGCTGCTGGACCTGCACCAGCTTCGACCTCAAGATCATCTTGATGGCCCTCTCTAGCTGTGGGAGACCATGGGCTGGGGTCACGGGGGAGGGGCTGGGGGAAGCCCCCTGTCCCTCCCACGTGTCATCATGGGAGGGCACTGAGCAGCCACATGAGGCCTCCCTGGCTCAGAACATGCCAGGCCAGGTCAGGCCACCATTACCTCTTGCCTGGACTATCCCAGTAGGTTTTTCCCTGGGAGGGATTTATATGCCTGTTTTGTCTGCCTCTCTGCTTCCATCCTTGTCCCCTGCACAGTCCATCCCCCACTAGGCAGCCAGAGGGATCCTGCTAAACCTAAGTCAAGTCACACTCCTCCTCTGCTCAAAATCTTTCCAGGGTTCCTATCTCACACAGAGGAAAAGCCATGGCTGCAGGTTCCTCCATGACTGGGCCTGCCACTGCTCTCTCATTCCTCTCCTATCCCCCTCTCTGTCACTTACTTCAATCCCGATGCAATGCCTCCATGACATCCCTCCAACGAAGCAAGCATGCGCCCACAAGTTGTTCCCTCACTGTTCCCTCTGGAATCCTCCCCCAACCCTGATCCCCATCTGCATGGCACACGCTCATGCTGTTTCAGCTTTCTTCATACCACTTATCACCACCTGACTTTTTAAAATCACTACCTCTGTTTTTATCTGTCTGTTGTCTGTTTCTCTCTCTAGAATGTCAATTCTATGAAGCCAGGGACTTGGTGTTGCTCACTACCTTGTTTCTGTGTTTAGCACAATGCGTGGTGCACAGTGAGTGCTCATAAATGTGTGTTCAATGAATTGATGAAAAAGGGGAAACAGCAAGGGTCAGAGCACAGCGCCCAATCGCATGCCCCTTCCCCAGCTTCCTCGGGGCGAGCCAGCCAGCAGGGAGTGGGAATGCATCTCTCTGTTGTACAAAGAGTTTGCAGGTCCATTGGCCAAACTGTGCTTTCGATTTTCAGATCTCCTCCATCTGCCAAATGGGGCTGGTCTGGCCAGTCTCCAAGGGTTCTCCCAGCTCTGATGTTCTGGGATCCCACGTGCAAATGTTCATTTCTTTGACAGGGCTGCTCCTTTCCCAAGGGCAGGAGAGCTGGTCTGGCATGACACCAGTATCCTGTTGTAAAGGTGAACAGTCTGTTCTCAGGGCTCAGTGCCTGCAGGCAGAAAGCCGGCTCCCATCCACCATTGCCTCTCCATTCGGCACACATGCTGGCCTCTCACCACGCCCCCTACCCCCGTCCCTGGCTCCTTCCCCGGCTCCTTCCCTTGCCCTCTCACTCAATCTTTCAGAAGGTCCAACTGGACAGCTCCCAGGGTCTCTGGAAGATGGTTGCTCCCCGGGAGAGGTGGTGACCTTGGCTTGGGCCAGGCTCCAGCCACTTCCTCCTTCATCTCTTCTCCCCTCTTCCATCTTGACTGTTCACTCCCATCCCTTCCTCACCCTGGAATGTTTCAAAGGGAGCAAGTTCCATTATCAAATCCTGGAGCGGGTGCTTGTAGGCGGTAGTAGTACTGGTTACAGCTGTGTTTCTCAAAGTGTGGTTCTTCTGAGAGCTCATTAAAAATGCGAATTTCCAGGTCCTACCCCAGACCTCCTGAACCGGAAACTCTTAATGATGCCCAGACATCTGTGGTTAACAAACCCCCTGGCTGAGTCAGATGCTTGTTCAAGTGTGAGAGCCCTTGATGCAGAGATGGCAACGGAGACTGAAAACCAGAGAGACCCCCTTCCTTCTTTCCCTGCATCATTAGCCCACCCCCTCCCTGCAGCACACAAGCATGCGCTAACAGCTCCCATCTAAAACTAACTCCACAGCCTCCCTGGCTGCTTCTCCAATTTCTCTGATCTCCTCAACACAAAACTTCTACAAGTTGTCTCCATTTTCTCACCTCCACACCCACCCTCACTTAAAAAAAAAACACAACGTTAATAATATAATGATGTTACATTTCACACATACAAAAAAGCATAGAGGCCAGGTGCAGTGGCTCACACCTGTAATCCCAGTACTTTAGGAGGCTAAGGAGGGTGGATCATTTGAGCCCAGGAGTTTGAGACCAGCCTGCGCAACATGGCGAAACTCCATCTCTACTAAAAATACAAAAATTAGTGAGGCATAGTGGCACAAGCCTGTGGTCTTAGCTACCCAGGAGACTGAGGCAGGAGGATTGCTGGAACCCGGGAGGCGGAGGTTGCGGTGAGCTGAGATGGCACCACTGCACTCCAGCTTGGGTAACAGAGTGAGATCGTGTCTCAGAAAAAAACAAACAAACAAACAAAAAAAAAACAAAAAAAGTATAGAGAATAAATATAACCCATAGTGTTCATTCTCCTGTATACCTCCAGTCACGTCTCTCCATCCTGGGAGGTCCCTTTGCCTCCTGGGGTCTCACTGTTGCCCAGGCTGGAGTGCAGTGATGTGATCATGGCTCACTGCAGCCTCAAACTCCTGGCTTCAAGCAATCCTCCCACCTCCCAGATAGCTCCCAAATGGGTGAGCACCACGATGCCCCGTTCCCCCTTTGCTCTTTAATTCACCTTGTCATAGATAGCCCTCCTTGTCACTGCACTCAAGGGACACTTTTGTGTCCTCGTCTTTCTTGACATCTCAGGAGTGATCACCTGGATGGCCACTCCCTGTTGCTGGATGACTTCCCCCCAATCCTGGCTTCCTCCTAGCCCCTAATCACCCACTCTCTGACTCTTCCTTTACAGACTTCTACATGGCAGGGCTCCCACGGCCCAGTCCTGGGTCCTTGTCTCTATGTACATTCACTCCCTAGGTCAGGGGTCCTTAATGAAGAACCACAGGCTCCATGAACTTGAGTGAGAAAAAAAAAATCACATTTTTTTGTCCACTAATCTGCAATTAAAATTTGGCATTTCCTTCAGTTATGAGCTTAGGTCACAAACCACAGCTGTACTAGCAGGTCCTGATAGTCATTACCAATAGAAATCCCAAATATTTTCATATCACAACACATTCTTACAGTATCTTAAGACATTGTTTTTACTCACTGTGACTTTGGAATTATGGACATCAGACCCACCACTGGATAATGCTGTGCCTGATCGCAGATTTTATCTTTCATATTTTGCTTATGATTTTCATATTACTGAGTGTTCCTATGCTTTGATTTTATCCATTTCTGAGAAAGGATCATTAAACTTCACCAGGACCAGATGCCAAGGGGTCTGAGGCTCCAAATGCATCAGGGTCCTGCCCGAGGTGCTGAGATCAGTCTTTGGAGTTCCGCATACCCCTGCCTGATGGGGCCATCACCATCTCCCACCCAGACTTCTCCCCTGCATGTCCCCAACTCACCATCTCTGCATGGTTTCCATGAGCATCTCGAGCCCAGTGTGAAACTCTTCGATCCTCAGCTCCCACTGCCCCTGTCTCTGCAACTCCCACCCCATTCTTCCAAGTCTTTCCCATCTCAGGAAACGGCCCCACCCAGTTCTGAAGCCCCAGACCCAGACCTCAATCTTAACTTCTCTTTTCCTTAGCGGCCACACTCAACCCACCAGTAAGTACTGCCCACTGTGATCCCAATGTGGATTTCAAATCTGTTTACTCGCCTTATTCTGGGCCAGGCTTCCCTCCTCCCCATGGGTCTGCCTTTTTGTGCCTTCCTACCTCTAACCCCTCTGTCAGCTCCCAGGAGATTCTAATGTGTGGCTGGCTGGGCGCACCGGCATGGATAAGGACAAACACAACGACACCGAGTTTGGTCTCAGGCTTTTTCAGACTTCATTGACCTCCTAGAACCTAAATTATAAAACAGACATCCAGGTACTGAGCACCTGTTCCAAGTGGTCAAACAGCAAATTCATACCTGAGGTGAGACTTTCCCAGGCATCTTCCCCAAGCTTCTTATTTGCCTGAACATGGACAAACTGAGGCCCAGAAGTCTTGCCTAAGGTCACCATCTGGCAGGCTAGGCACTAAGACTCCTTGCCTGAGGGTTACAGAGCTGAGCTGGTGATTCAGGGCAGCTCAGTGTCCTCTCGAGTGATTGGAGATCCCCAAGCACCTCACTGGTCCCCCACTTGTCCTGGAGTTGCGAGTGGCTGGGCAGGGCAAAGGCTACCCACAGCTGAAGCCCATCACCCAATTTGCCACACCCGCCCACCAGCACAGGCCCTGGGATGGATAATCTGGGCCAGATGGGCTCAGTTAGGCTGAGCTGGGCTCTGGAGGCTAACATTGGCCTGGGTGGTGGAAGCCGGGTCTGGCCCACGGCTCAGGCATCAGCTGGAAGGGCAGGGGACAGATCCCAGTGGAGGAACTGACCCAACATGGGATTTACTGCTCTCTATGCCCTGCACCAACTCCAGGATTA
The DNA here is from genome assembly GCF_001698545.2 of Rhinopithecus bieti. Taxonomy (NCBI): domain Eukaryota; kingdom Metazoa; phylum Chordata; class Mammalia; order Primates; family Cercopithecidae; genus Rhinopithecus; species Rhinopithecus bieti. The sequence goes on along the minus strand of NW_016812222.1, from coordinate 763,039 downwards.
GACCTGCCCCTTCTCCATCACTCTCAGGCTGCTGAATTCTCAGGCCTATGATGGGTAAAAAGGCCTGACCTCTTATCACCCTTCCAGCCGGCAAAGAGGCTGAACTTCGGTCCCTGGTATACCGCCCCCTCCCCTTGGCCCTGGGTTTGAGTTCTGGCTCTGCCATACTCTCATTGTGGGCCCTTGGAGAGTACCATGTTTCTCTGAGCCCCACTTTACAGATCTGTGTCACGGGTCAGCACACTCTGCTCCTTGCTGGGGAGAGGGCTTTTGAAAAGGGTCTTGAAGGAAAGGAAAGAAATTTTCACAGGCAGGGGCTGGGGGAGGAGGGGTGATCCAGACAGATAACAGATACAGATCCATGGCCTCCGTGGTCAAGGAGATCTGCTCAAGCCTGCTTCTCTCCTGCATTATTTATATAAAATGGACATCAATTGGTGAATGGAGAAATTGCAGTTCACCCATGCAATGGACTACATTAAGCAATAAAAAGGAAAGAAACATTGATGTGTGCAAACACACAGATGAACCTCAGATGGATCATGACTGAAAAATATGCAACTCCAATGGTTCCACACTGTAGGAGTCTATTTGTATGACTCTCTAAAAATGTCAGAATCTGTGATTGCCACGACCTGGGTCCGGGGGGGTAGGGATTGATTGTTAAAGGACACAGGGGAGCTTTTTTGGGATATTGGCAATGTTCTATGTCATGATTGTGCTGGTGGTTACATAACTGTATACATCTGTCAAAACTCATGGAACTGTGTGAGAAAAGGGTAGATTTTGCTGTAGGTGTGTCCTATCTCAATAAAACAATGCCCCAACACAAGGTTCTATAAAATGCCCCAGATATACATATGTAACAATAAATAGGTTTCCTCCAGTGAACCCCCTCACCCTCTCTGAGTTTCATTCATGCGCTCATTCAGGAATTATTCCTTTTTTTTTTTTTTTTTTTTTTTTTTTGAGATGGAGTCTCGCTCTGTCACCCAGGCTGGAGTGCAGTGGCCGGATCTCAGCTCACTGCAAGCTCCGTCTCCTGGGTTTACACCATTCTCCTGCCTTAGCCTCCCGAATAGCCGGGACTACAGGCACCCGCCACCTCGCCCAGCTAGTTTTTTTTGTATTTTTTAGTAGAGATGGGGTTTCACCATGTTAGCCAGGATGGTTTCGATTTCCTGACCTCGTGATCTGCCCGTCTCGGCCTCCCAAAGTGCTGGGATTACAGGCTTGAGCCACCGCGCCTGGCCAGGAATTATTTCTTGAGCACCTACTATGTGCTCATCCTGTATTAGGTACTAGATAATCAGAAATGAGCAAAATTAGTAAAGTTTCTGATTCCAGGGCACTTCAACTAAATATATCAGTTGCACTGAAACCTCGATGAATGCTATGAAGAAAATATGTGGGGATGTAGGCAAGTTTAGCCGGGATAATGGAGAAAGCCCCACCAGAGAGGGCCATCTGGGCTGAGAGGCTGAGAAAAAGCCAGGTTTGGGAAAGTCAGGAGGGAGGGAATTCCAGACAGAGGAAAAGGCAAGTGCAAAGGCCTTGAGGTGGGAGGGTGTCTTGTATTTGAGGATCAAAATGAAGATGAGTAACAATGGTATGCCCTGCATCTATCTCTCTCCCATGGAAAATGGTGCATGAGGTTCCTGCTTGGGAAAAGCATTTTATCAACTGCAGATAAAAACGAACGTAGAGAGAGGAGCGCTTTGTATGGATGGACCTGCGTGTGAATCACAGCTCTTAGCTTACTGGCTGTGTGACCTCAAGCTGAGGGCTCTACCTGTCTGAGCCTTTTCTCTAAAAGAAGATAATCATAGCACCTTCCCCTGGGTTGCAGGGAACATTCCTGAGATGACTCTGGTTGTAGTTACATAATGAACGCATGACAAATTCTGGTATTTCTGGGCCATAGCTTACTATGTGTCAGGCCTCTGAGCTGAAGCCTGCACGGATACATCCAGATGGCCTGAAGCAATTGAAAAACCACAAAAGAAGTGAAAATGGCCGGTTCCTGCCTTAACTGATGACATTACCTTGTGACATTCCTTCTCCTGGACAATAAGTCTCTGGAGCTCCCCACCGAGCACCTTGTGACCCTAGCCTCTGCCCGCCAGAGAATAATCCCTTTTAACTGTAATTTTCCACTACCTACCCAAATCCTATAAAACTGCCCCACCCCTATTTCCCTTTGCTAACTCCTTTTTCAGACTCAGTCTGCCTGCACCCAGGTGATTAAAAAGCTTTATTGCTCACACAAAGCCTGTTTGATGATCTCTTCACATGGACGCATGTGACATTTGGTGCTGAAGACCCCGGACAGGAGGACTCCTTTGGGAGACCCGTCCCCTGTCCTCGCCTTCACTCTGTGAGGAGATCCACCTATGACCTTGGGTCCTCAGACCAACCAGCCCAAGGAACATCTCACCAATTTCAAATCGGGTAAGCAGTCTTTTCACTCTCTTCTCCATCCTCTCTCACTACTGTTCAATCTTCCTGTCCTTCCAATTCCAGTTCTTTTCCTCTCTAGTACAGTCAAAGGAGACACATTTTATCTGTGGACCCAAAACTCTGGAGCTGGTCACAGACTCGGGAAGACGGTCTTCCCTTGGTATCTGATCACCACAGGGACTCCTGCCTTGGTCATTCACCCACATTTCCTTGGTGGCAAGTCAATTACAGGGATGCCTGCTTTGGATGCTCACCCACATTACAGCCCAGGGCTGCTCACCACCCCTTCTCCGNCGCATGTGACATTTGGTGCTGAAGACCCCGGACAGGAGGACTCCTTTGGGAGACCCGTCCCCTGTCCTCGCCTTCACTCTGTGAGGAGATCCACCTATGACCTTGGGTCCTCAGACCAACCAGCCCAAGGAACATCTCACCAATTTCAAATCGGGTAAGCAGTCTTTTCACTCTCTTCTCCATCCTCTCTCACTACTGTTCAATCTTCCTGTCCTTCCAATTCCAGTTCTTTTTCCTCTCTAGTACAGTCAAAGGAGACACATTTTATCTGTGGACCCAAAACTCTGGAGCTGGTCACAGACTCGGGAAGACGGTCTTCCCTTGGTATCTGATCACCACAGGGACTCCTGCCTTGGTCATTCACCCACATTTCCTTGGTGGCAAGTCAATTACAGGGATGCCTGCTTTGGATGCTCACCCACATTACAGCCCAGGGCTGCTCACCACCCCCTTCTCCGTGTCTCTGCCTTTCTCTTTAAACTTACCTCTTCACTGTGGGCAACCTTCCACCCTGTAATCCCCCTTCTTCTCTCTTAGCCTGTACTCTCAAGAACTTAAAACCTCTTCAACTCACACCTGACCTAAAACCTAAATGCCTTATTTTATTCTGCAATACCACTAGTCCCCAATACAAACTCGACAATGGTTCTAAGTGGCCAGAAAATGGCACTTTTGATTTCTCCATCTTACGAGACCTGGATGATTTTTGTCAAAAAATGAGCAAATGGTCTGAGGCGCCTGACGTCTGGGCATTCTTTTACACATTGGTCTCTTCTTAGTCTCTGCTCCCAATATGACTCATCCCAACTCTTTCTTTTTTCTCTCCTGTCTTCAGTCGCCACCCCAAGCTCTGAGTCCTTTGAATCCTCCTTTTCTACGGACTCATCTGACCTCTCCCCATCTCCCCCAGGCTGCTCCTCGCCAGGCCGAGCCAGGTCCCAATTCTTTCTCAGCCTCCGCTCCCCCACCCTATAATCCTTCTTTCACCTCCCCTCCTCACACCTGGTCTGGCTTACAGTTTCGTTCAGCGACTAGCCCTCCCCCACTTACCCAACAATTTCCTTTTAGAGAGGTGGCTGGAGCTGAAGACATAGTCAAGGTTAATGCTCCTTTTTCTTTATCCGACCTCTCCCAAATCAGTTAGCGTTTAGGCCCTTTTCTATCAAATATAAAAACCCAGCTCAGTTCATGGCCCGCTTAGCTACCCATAGACGCTTCACAACCCTAGACCCAGAGGGACCAGAAGGCCTCCTTATCCTTAATATGCATTTTATTACCTAATCTACTCCCAACATTAGAAAAAGCTCCAAAAATTAGATTTCGGCCCTTAAACCCCACAACAGGACTTAATTAACCTTGCCTTCAAGGTGTACAATAATAGAGAAGAGGCAGCCAAGTGACAACTTATTTCTGAGTTGCAATTACTTGCCTCTGCTGTAAGAGAGACCCCAGCCACATCTCCAGCACACAAGAACTTCAAAACACCTAAGCTGCAGTGGTCAGGTGTTCCTCCAAGACCTCCTCCCATGGGATCTTGCTTCAAGTGCTGGAAATCTGGCCACTGGGCCAAGGAATGCCTACAGCCTGGGATTCCTCGTAAGCTGTGTCCCATCTGTGCGGGACCCCACTGGAAATCGAACTGTCCAACTCGCCCGACAGCCACACCCAGAGCCCCTGGAACTCTGGTCCAAGGCTCTCTGACTGACTCCTTCCTAGATCTTCTCGGCTTAGCAGCTGAAGACTGACGCTGCCTGATCACCTCAGAAGCCTCCTGGATCATCACAGATGCTTTAGGTAACTCTTACAGTGCAGGGTAAGTCCGTCCCCTTCTTAATCAATATGGAGGCTACCCACTCCACATTACCTTCTTTTCAAGGGCCTGTTTCCCTTGCCTCCATAACTGTTGTGGGTATTGACGGCCAGGCTGCTAGGCTCCTTAAAACTCCCCAACTTTGGTGCTAACTGGGACAACATTCTTTTATGCACTTCTTTTTAATTATCCCCACCTGCCCAGTTCCCTTATTAAGCTGAGATATTTTAACCTGGACAAGTCTTATAGGCTGGTCCAAGATCTTCGCCTTATCAACCAAATTGTCTTGCCTGTCCACCCCATGGTGCCAAACCCATATACTCTCCTGTCCTCAATACCTCCCTCCACAACCCATTATTCTGTTCTGGATCTCGAAGATGCTTTCTTTACTATTCCTTTGCATCCTTCATCCCAGCCTCTCTTTGGTTTCACTTGGACTGACCCTGACGCCCATCAGCCTCAGCAATTTACCTGGACTGTACAGCCACAAGCGTTCAGGGACAGCCCCTGTTACTTTAGTCAAGCCCCTTCTCATGATTTACTTTTTTTCCATCATTTCCACCTATTCTTCCACTGAAACTTCCACCTGTCAATCTTTTCCCACACAAGGCAAATGGTTCTTGGACCGAGGAAAATTCCTCCTTCCAGCCTCACAGGCTCAATCCATTCTATTGCCCTTTCATAACCTCTTCCATGTGGGTTACAAGCCACCAGCCTGCCTCTTAAACCTCTCATTTCCTTAGCCGGGCGAGGTGGCGGGCGCTTGTAGTCCCAGCTACTCGGGAGGCTGAGGCAGGAGAATGGCGTAAACCTGGGAGGCGGAGTTTGCAGTGAGCTGAGATCTGGCCACTGCACTCCAGCCTGGGTGACAGAGCGAGACTCCTTCTCAAAAAAAAAAAAAACAAACAAACCTCTCATTTCCTTTAAGACATTTACCCTGTATTTCACTCCATCCTTGGCTACCTTCCCCTTGCTCTTCAGACTCTCCTCCCAGGCCCTCTTCTTGTTTGCTTATACCCAACCCTGTAAATAACAGTGAATGGTTGTTCATAGATACTCGACACTTTCTCATACACCATGAAAATTGAACCCCCACCTCTAGGCAGTTACCCCATCAGTCCCCATTACAACCTCTGACAGCTGCCACCCTAGCTGGATCCCTAGGAGTCTAGGTACAAGACACCTTTTAGTACTCCTCATCTTTTCACTTTGCATTTCCAGTTTTGCCTTGCACAAGGTCTCTTCTTCCTCTGCGGCTCCTCTACCTACATGTGTCTACCTGCTCATTGGACAGGCACATGCACACTAGTTTTCCTTACTCCCAAAATTCAATTGGCAAATGGGACCAAACAGCTTCCTGTTCCCCTCATGACACCAACACTTCACTACTATTTTGTTTTGTTTTTCTTATTATTAAAAAGGCAGGAATAGGCCTCAACTTACTCACTGCTGAAAAGGAGGACTCGGCATATTTCTAAATGAAGAATGCTTTTTTTTTACCTAAATCAATCTGGCCTGGTATATGACAACATAGAAAACTCAAGGATAGAGCCCAAAACTTGCCAATCAAGCAAATAATTACACTGAACCCCTTGGATACTCTCTAACTGGATGTCCTAGGTCCTCTCAATTCTTAGTCCTTTAATACCTATTTTTCTCCTTCTCTTATTTGGACCTTGTGTTTTCCATTTAGTTTTTCAATTCATACAAAACTGCATCCAGGCCATCACTAATCATTCTATATGACAAATGCTCCTTCTAACAACCCCACAATATCACCATTTACCCCAAAATCTTTCTTCAGTTTAATTTCTCCCACTCTAGGTTCCGATGCTGCCCCTAATCCCTCTCGAAGCAGCCCTGAGAAACATTACCCATTATCTCTGCATACCACCCCCCAAAATTTTTGCCACCCCAACACTTCGCCACTATTTTGTTTTCCTTTTCTTATTAATATAAAAAGACAGGAATGTCAGGCCTCTGAGCCCAAGCCTGCAAGTATACATCCAGATGGACTGAGGCAACTGAAGAAGTTTCACTTCTTCACAAAAGAAGTGAAAATGGCCGGTTCCTGCCTTAACTGATGACATTACCTTGTGACCTTCCTTCTGCTGCACAATGAGTCTCAGAAGCTCCCCCACCAAGCGCCTTGTAACCCCTGCCTCTGCCTGCCAGAGAACAACCTCCTTTAACTGTGATTTTCCACTACCTGACCAAATCCTATAAAACTGCCCCACCCCTATTTCCCTTTGCTGACTCCTTTTTCAGACTCAGTCTGCCTGCACCCAGGTGATTAAAAGCTTTATTGTTCACACAAAGCCTGTTTGGTGGTCTCTTCATATGGATGGGCGTGGCACTATGTAGCTGTTAAAAACAATAAGGTTGATGGCTGGGCATGGTGGCTCACACCTATAAGCCCAGGACTTTGGGAGGCTAAGGTGGGTGGATTGCTTAAGCTCAGGATTTAGAGACCAGCCTGGGTAACATGGCGAAAACTTGTGTCTACTAAAAACAGAACAAAATTAGCTGAATGTGGTGGTGTGTGCCTGTAGTCCCAGCTCCTTGGGGGGCCGAGGCAGGAGGATGGCTTGACTGCAGGAAGTGGCTGCAGTGAGCTCTGATCGTGACACTGCGCTCCAGCCTGGGTGACAGAGCGAAACCCTATCTTAAAACAAAACAAACAAAAAAGAATGAGGTTGAGCTGCATCAGGTGCTGGTCTGAAAAGATGTCCCCGTGATGCTTGTGAGTGAAAAAAAAAACAAGAGGCAGAACACTACCTACAATGTGGATCCATTTGTGTATAAGAATGATCCAAATGGTGTATTTCTTTTTTTCTTTTTTTTTTTTTTTTTTTTT
>NW_016812222.1:735088-751900 GCF_001698545.2 Rhinopithecus bieti | reverse complement strand
TTTTTTTTTGAGACGGAGTCTCGCTCTGTCGCCTGTCGCCCAGGCTGGAGTGCAGTGGGTGGATCTGAGCTCACTGGAGACTCCACCTCCTGGGTTTATTCCATTCTCTTGCCTCAGCCTCCCGAGTAGCTGGGACTACAGGCAGCCCCCACCTCGCCCGGCTAGTTTTTTGTATTTTTTAGTAGAGACAGGGTTTCACCATGTTAGCCAGGATGGTCTCGATCTCCTGACCTAGTGATCCGCCCGTCTCGGCCTCCCGAAGTGCTGGGATTAAAGGCTTGAGCCACTGTGCCCGGCCCAAATGGTGTATTTTTATATAAAAACTGAGGAGACCAAACTATTAACAGTAGCGATTTGCTTCAGGGGAGGGGGTGACAATGGGGTGATGCTGATGGTATTTTCTTTTTATATTACCTATATCAAAATTGTTTGGATTTTAAAAGTAGAATGAGAGTGTATACAGGCATAATTAATAGAACATTTAACAACTAGTATATATAGGAGTCCTTAACTGATGTCCTGGACTCCCGGGGATCTGTGAATAGAATTCAAGGAACCTGTAAACTTGCATTTAAAAAAAAGACATTCTTTTCCCACTAATCTCTAACTGAAATTGGTTTTTCCTGTGGTAGTGAGTATATGCCACAGGCTATTACGGTGGTGATAGCAGGGCCTGCGGCATTGTCACTAGTAGAAACCGCAGATACTCTAATGTCTCATTGCAGTGATTATGGACATCTACAACATATTGTGTATACTTATCTCAGCCTCAAAGTGATGGAAGGTACTTGACCCACCACTCTGTCTTGTTATTTTGTGCATTAATACAGAAGTAATATAAGACTATATCAGAAACCTGTTTTCTGTTATGTTGACATTTGCATCTCAAGGCAATTTGTTTCCTTTATAAATCTATGCATTTAATTTTACATTTCAGAAAACATTGTTTTTCTGAGAGAGGGTCTGGAGCTTCTCCGGATGCCAAAGGACCCAAGGCACAGAAAAGGTTGAGACCCCTGAAGACCCGTCCCACACAAGGTTCCTCACTGGTATCCCCAGCAGGCTACCAACTCTGAGAGTGCAAGGACTTTGCCTGCCTTCTGGGGCCTGGAAGAGTGTCTGGATATTTGTAGGCTCTGCTGTTGACCCCAATTATAGATGGGCAAATGGAGGTTCAGGCTCAGAGTCACTTCCCTGAGGTCACCCATCAAGTTGGCAGATGCTAGATTCATCCCCAGGTCTATATGATTTGGAAGGCTGGGAGGTCAGGTCTGGTGGGTGTAGGAGGGTCAGGGCGGGGCTGAGTGGGTGAAAGTGGTGCTTCCCTCACCCAGGGTGCGACCCAGGCTTTAGCCCTGCAGCCAGTGCACCCAGAGGATGAGGTGAATCCTGCTGCTGGCTTCTGCCTGTTGATCCAGTTCCTGGGTCTCTGCCCAGACTTGTTCCGGAACCAGACCCAAAGCATGAGAGCTTCTGTGAATCGGGGTGTGCATTAAGTAAACTACATCCTTCTAGTTGTTCAGACCCAGCCTCTCAGAGCTACCCTGCTTTCCTTTGTTTCTCTCACATCCTGCATCCAATCTGTTTTCTCTACCCTTGGGTGTATGCAGAATCTGACCATTTCTGCCCAGCCTTGCCACTTCCACCAATTATCTCTAGTGGGGATCACAGCTTCCTTGATACTCTCAGCATCTGTCCTTGCTCCCTGGGCTCTCAGGCTATGCTCCACATGTAGCCAGTGAGATCCTGGTCAACCTCTCAGATTATGACTCCCTCTGCTCTAAACCCTGCTGTGGCTCCCGTGTGGCTAAGAGAGGACCAGGACTCCTTGCAGATTCCTTTAGTAGAGAACAAAATTCTTTGCTTTGGAAACAGGCAAAACAACCCCCAGTGAACAGAGTCCAAATAAGGCTGTACTGGGATGGTGTGGGAATTGGGATGAAGCCTGTTCTAGGTCCTAGGCTGAACCAAGGCCCCATGGCCGAGGTGGTGCAGGGTGTGGAGATTTGAGCCTGGCCTGACCGTAAAAGGAAAAGGGCTTTAGCAGGGATGCCCCAGGGGTAGGAGCCAAGGCAGGGAGACATCTGGGGAGCAAAGACTTAGTGAGGGGGAGACCTAAATGATGCCCTCAGGGACCACTCAGCTCCCATCCCCTCCATTTCACAGATGGGGAAACTGAGGTCCCAATCAGGAAAGTAAAGTGCCAGAGGCTGTACACAGGAGCTAATGGCCAGATCTGGTCCAGATGTATGAAAATCTGGGGGGTCAGAGCTTTCATAGCTTTGTGTGTGTGTTTCAACTTAAATGTAAATCTTTGTAATTTTATTTTCAAATGGGTGATATAAACACATTGTTCAAAATTCCAAGGAACAAAAGTGAAGTGAAAACAAATTTTCTGTCCCTGCCTCAACCCACAGTTCCCTCCCTACAGGCCACTGAGGGAGGATCCTGGGTTTCCTTCAGAGAAACACTACGCATGCATCTGCAGTAACTATGCTTCCATCCCGCCACCTGCCCTTCAGTCTACAAAAACCTCAGCTTGCTGTTCCACACCTGGCTTCCTTTTGCTTAACATAATTCATAGCGTGTTCCACATTCATCCAGGTAGACTAGCCTCAGCATTGTAAACTGCTTGCAATTCCATCTATGGGCCTCCATTGTATCCTCATCTAGTCCCTTCTAGCTGGACCTGTAGGATGTTTCCAGGCTTTAACCATCACAAACAGGGCTGCTATAAATATCCTTGTACACCTGTCACTTAACACTCCCACGGCCTATGTGGGGAATAAATCCTTCGAAGTAGAATTGCTGAGTGAAATCACATGTTTTTTTGGTCCTTTGTTTTTTGAGACAGAGTCCTGCTCTATCACCCAGGCTGGAGTGCAATGGTGTGATTATGGCTCAATGCAGCCTCAAACCCCCAGGCTCAAGCGATCCCCCCACCTTAGCCTCTCAAGTAGCTGGGACTATAGGCATGTGCCACCAGGCCCAGCTAATTTTTCAGCATTTTTTGTACAGACCAGGGTCTCGCTTTGTTGACTCAGGCTAGTCTCGAACTCCTGAGCTTCAGTGATCCTCCCACCTCACCTCAGTCTCCCAAAACATTTGTGATTTTGACTATCGTTAACAAACTGCCCTTGGCAGAGGTTGTGCCTGGTGGTTTCTGCGCTTTTGGAGGAGAGGCCCTAGGGTCTGCAGAGGTGGGCACAGGAGCCACAGAGTTGCTTATTGCACCCCCTCCCAACACACATCCACACCCCCCCAATCTCAGTAGCACCAGAGCATCTCCCATCATCATCCTTCTCTCTTCCAGGTCTCCCTGAAAATGTCACCTCCTCTGAGAAGCATTCCCTGACCACCCCCACTCTACTCCACCTGTTTATCACAGTGTCCACTCTGGCTTCTACACAGTACTTCATGCCATGTGAAATCACTTCAGTCATTTGTCATTTGTCCGATTCCCCCACCAGAAGAGCCCAGAGAGTGCAGAGCACCAGGAGTGCAGAGATTTGTCTTCCCTGTTCATGAGCACATCCTCCATGCCTAGAATAGAGCCAGGCACATAAGAGGTCCTCGATAAATATTTGTTGAAAGAACAGATGGGTCAGTTTTGTGTAAGGGGCCAGATTTCCATTGAATAGTTGTTTGGCATCTAGAAGCAAGTTTGGAGCCTCAAGCCCAGGCCCAGCCACTGCTGGAGCCTGTGAGAGGCAAAGACAGTGGAGACCACAGAGGCCAGAGAACAGAGAGCTAACTGGTGCCAGGGCAGAAAGAAAGGGGAAGAAACACCAGCACAGAGATGGGAGGGGCAGGCAGGAGGGTTCCCAGGGGGAATGGAGGGAAGGAGTCAGTTGGGGTATCTGTAGGAGGAATGTTCTAGAAATGAGCAAGACATACTCTTGGTGCTCATTTACTTCCTCTAACCAACTCGTTCAGATGTGCCGAGACTTGTGCATGGTGCTGGGGAGACAGCAGCTACCAGAACAGGCCAGGCTCCGCACTGCTGCCAGGGTCTCCCAAGGAAGATATCCAAAGGGTTACTGTGTCCCAGGCATGGCCCCAAGGCCCTACAAATACAGCTCATTTAGTCCTTGGTTCTCCCATTGTCACCATTTTACAGATGAGGAAAGGAAGGCACTGAGAAGATGAGCACCTTGCCTAAGTGGCAAAGATTGGATTTAAATACGGGCCTCTGGTCTCCAAAGACCACACCCTTAGCCATTCAGTGGGTTGCTTGTGGCAGCTAGCCTTCAGAGTGACCCCAGAGATCCTGGTGCTCATGCCCTTGCATAGTCCCCTCTCTCAAGAAGTCAGGACTAACTAGCATGACTAATTAGATATTGTAGAAATGTTAGTGTGACTTCCTTGGCTAAACCATTGCATTGTGTCTTCTGTCTTGCCCTCTCTTGGACCCCATGCTCTAGGGGAAGTAGGCCACCATGGCCTGAGGACCCTTAAGCAGCCCTGGGGAGGAACCCATCTGGAGGGGAACTGAGGCCTTCTACCCATGGCCAGCAGCTCACCAGACACAGGAGGCTGAGCCCCAGCCCCGGTCAAGCCTTTAGATGAGTGCAGCCCTAGCTGATATCTGAGTGCAGCCACATGAAAAAAACTACCTTGTTAAGTTGCTTCAGAATTCCTGACCCTCAGAAACTGAAAGATAACAAATGTTTATTATTATTTTAAGCTGCTGAATGTTTTAGGGTAATTTGCTATGCTGCAATAGATAACTAATATACTGCTTTTCCAGAGCTTATAGAGGTTTAACCCTCTTGCTTCTCTTCTCTGCCATCCCCAGTCCTCAGTTTCCTCATTTTGACAATGGGCTGACTTGTGATTTGTGAGGGTTGGCCCCTCCTCCTATGCCTTGCTTCTGTCCCCCAGGCCTGCACTAGGCCCTCACCCTGTGGCTCAATGCAGACTGAGATGGTTTGTCTTGTCCTCTCTGAGCAGCTGGGCCCAAGCCTTCCTTGTTTTCCTCTCTGGAAGACATTCTATTGCTTTTCTTCTGGGTTAGGCTCTGGGCAAGCAGAGCCAGTGGACAGGGAGCCAGGGGTAGAGAGAGCCGGGGACCAACGGGCTCTCATAGAGAGATGAGCTTCTCAACCCTAGCTCAACCCTCAATTCTTTGACACAGGCCCAGCATCTCCAAACATCCAGTGTGGTCTGGGCCTGGAGCACTGCACTGAGAGTCAGCAAGCTTGCTCAATAGCTTTGCCATTTCTTTTCTCTGCCAGTGATGAGCTTCTCTGAACCTCAGTGGCCTCATTGTTTCCTCCTTGCAGAGGGCCTGGAAGGAACAGGGAAATGGCCACAGGGATCTGTGCTCTGCAGGAGCTGGGCTGGGATTCTTGTCTGTCTTGTTCATGAGGCCTAGCACAGTGACTGGCACACAGTAGCGCTTCCCATATTTGTGCAATATTTGGGACTTCCCTGGCTCCTGAGCCTCACCTCTGATGGGGTGGTAGGTCCAGTGTCCATCCTATGTAAAAGGCCACAAGGAGAAGATGAGGAGTGTGGGGGAAGGGGCTGCAGAGGGAGGGGGAGTAGGGCCTGCCTCTGCCATCTGGACTTGGGAGGGCTACCAGGGTCCCTGCCTCCTCAGGCTCAGCTATGCCTTTGGTGGTCGTCTATATTTCAACCTTGATCTTGGGAGGTGTTTGCGATTGCTCACCTCCCTGACACTTGAATGTCACAGAATGGAATGGGGTGCCCATTTTGCTTGGCAACATGCCTATTGAACAGTTCTTATGTGCTCAGCACTGTTCTAACCACTAGCTATATTAAGTCCTTGTAGCCACCCTCCAAGGTAGGACCTGTTATCAACCCGTTTTACAGATGAGGCACAGAGAGGTTAAACAACTTATGATGCCACAAGGTTTATGAGTCAATGTTTATAAGACACATATAAAGTGCCTGGCCCAGGGAAAGTCCCATATGTGAATTCGCCACAGCAAAGCACTCACCCCAGAAGACAGAAGAAACAACAGTAGCATCTCCTGGTTCTCTGCACGCTGGAGCAGTGCCAGGCACATCCCCCGACCAGCCGTTTGAGCCTCACAGCAAACCCAGGCAATGTGTGTATCATCACCTCCATTTTATAGATTGAAAAGCTGAAGCTCAGGTCTTTCTCATATTTGCACAGCTAAAAATGTCACAAATGTAAAGTTGAGGGAACAAAAGCAAACTACAGTAAGATATGGATGGTATGACAGGATTCCTTCCACTGTGAATCCTGGAGTCTTTAGGTTTACTGAGCACTTACTTTCTGCCAGGACGTGTACGGAGCCCCACATGTGCGTTGCCTCATTTAATCACCTCAATAACCTGCAAAGTGGCTTCTGTTATTGTTCTCACTTCACAGATAAGGAAACCAAGACACAGAGTGGAAAAGCAATGGTCTGAGAAGGCACAGCCAGTAAGCAGTGGAGCTGGGATTCAAACTGAGTCAACTGGGACTCAGGACCTACGCTGGCCTTCTGTGGGATTTACCCCCAGGCCCTGGGCCAAGAATGAGGCGTGCAATTGTGGGGACACCCAGACTGAGCTTCTGGAGCCCCTTAGCTTTTCGGAATGGCCACAGCTGCCTGAATCCCTGCCTGAAGCCCTGCCTGAATCATCCCTGGCAGAAAAGCCCTAGGGAAGCTCTCCTTGGCCTAAGGGCTCCTGGGGGAAGAAAAATCTAGCAGCTATGGGTCTTCCCTTTGGGGACCAGGGTCCTCTATATTTTCCAGGTACCAACTACTGCCCAGGGACCTGCCCATTATGGACATAGCTTATTTACTGGACAGGAAACCGTCCTAAGTGCTGAGATAACAGGTTCTGGCATCAGATGACTGAATCTGACTTCACCCTTCTTGGCTGTATGATGTTGGGCAAGTCACCTAATCTCTTGGTGCCTCAGTTTCGTCATCTGTTAGTGGACAAGCAATCTTACTTTACTGAGTCATGGTGAGAATTAAATGCAGTAACATAAAGCACCTAGGACAGTATGTGGCATACAGTAAATGCTCACTAAATAAGTACTTACTCATTACATCATAACTGCTTTTTCATCCTCCACTCATTCTGGGAGGCACGAGTATCTTGAATTCCACTTTAGAGAGGAGCCAACTGATATATGTGGCTTCCCCGGGCTCCCATAGCTTGGAGTGGTACCCCTGGGACTTGACCTCCTGACCTCAACTTGGTCCTCCCCAGACTCCACAGCCATCTCTCAGGGTTCATTCCAGACATTTCAGAGCTGGCTCTGAGGTTATGCAAACAAACTGTGGCCCGAGTCTGACTGGAGGTGTAGGCTTAGGGGGCAGACCTGGGGCCTGTTTTCTAACATTTCCTGCTCAAAGAGAAGGGGAAGAAGGTCTGTGTACATCCCAGCTTGGCTGAGCTCTAAGGCTAGGGAGGAGAGAACTAGAAACATGTGGCCCTGCCCTCTGTGGCCCTGTCCTCTGTGGGATGGCTGGCCAAGCCAGTTGAACAAATAAACCCGTCCCTCTGGGGGAAGTTGCCAGGGGGGCTGCTGCTGGTGGTGCCTGCCCTGCACCCCACCTCATCCCGGGCATGAGCCAGCTGGTCATCCCCAGGCCGAGGGTATCTGTGCCAGCTGTTTCTAGGCCCCTTTCTTGGAAAAGTAATCCCATTACTCTAAGAAGCAGATGCTGTTCCCCCCACCCCATCCCCCAGTCCCAAACTGCTTAGAAAGGAGCCAGTGTTGAGGTTAGGAAATCAAACCCCAAGATACTTTGTTCGGCACCGAGACTCATTTCTTGTTTGGATAACTGAAGGCTGAAAATGCCAAGAATTTGTGGGCAGCCTGGGAAGGCTGGGGCAACTGGAACCCTGGCTCCCAAACCAGTTCAGTTTGGGAGGGTCTCAGGCTGGGCAAAGACCCCACCCTGGGTTTCTCCTTGGTGCTCTCTTGACCCACACCCAGCTAGGCAGGGCCTCACAACTGCCAGGCCAAGGGGCCGAGTTATTCTAAGGTTTGACGTCAGAGACCTGGAGCAAACAGCAGAGGCTGGGGCAGTGCCAGGTTGGGAGGCCCCTGCCCAGCCCCTGACCCCTTTCTGCTTGGTTTTGGGTGCAGAGGAGGAAGAGAAAGAGGCCCCGGCTGAGCTGCCAGCTGCAGGGTGGGCATCGGTCTTCTGGAAGATGTGCCCTGGGTCTTCAGTGTGGATACCCAGAGAGGTAGAGGTGGGAGGGATGGCCTCGGGGTGAGAAAAGGAGGAGCTGAGAAAGAGACAGGGAAGGATGCAGGGAGACACTTTGGTAGCCAACCAAGAGAGAGAATCAGAGACAGAGACACCCACAGAGTTAGCAACAGTGAGTCAGGGCCACCGCGAGTGCCCCAAGAGAGATCCACAGAGGCAGAGAGACGCAGAAATAGAGAAACAGACTGACCACGGTGGCTCGCGTCTGCGTTCCCAGCTACTTGGAAGACTGAGGCGGGAGGATCGCTTGAGCTCAGGAGTTCAAGGCTGCAGTGAGCTGTGATTGCACCATTGCACCCCAGCGTGATTGAGAGAGCCAGACCTTGTCTTTAAGAGAGAGAGAGGGAAAGAGACAGAGAACAGACAGAGATAGATGGAGATAGATAGAGAGAAGGCTACCATGGACTCCAGGCCAGCAGCTACTGGCTGCTCCCTAAAGGTGAGAAAGTAGTTCTCACCCTTGGTTTCCAGGTGGAGTCAGCCCTGTCCCTGGGAGCTCAGAGACTGGGGAAGATGTGCTGCCTTCAGGCGGTGGGGGTGGGCCAGGGAGCCTGGGGCTTGTGTCTGGCCCTGGTTTTCCTCATTCTCCTCATCTGTAAAATGGATCATTCTGTGAGGACATGAGGAGAAGGCAGAGGATGGCACTTCTTGGCTGGGACACCTGGAGAAACTGGGGAAATGGCAGTCACACACGGGAGCCCTTATTGAGCACCTGCTGTGTGCAGAGGCTTTCCCTGCTCTGCTTCTCTTGACCTCACATAGAAGGTCAGGAGTAGGTGCTGTCATTCTCCTCCCAGCCTCAGGATGAGGCACTGAGAGGGAAGGGCCAGCACTGGGTCCTAGAGCGAGGACCCGGTGGACAGAGGAGGTCATGTGACTAGCCACTGAGCTGCCCAGCCCAGCTAGAGATGCCTGCACTGCAGCTGGCTCTGTCCCCCAACCTCCTGAATGTTCCTGCCTGCAGCTTTTCATCCAGATGCAGGGGGTGGAGCAGAGCCCAGAGCTGATGTGCAGCCCCAGGAGCTGACTCCAGATGGGAATCACTGGGGCAGGGGCTTTCCAGGAGGGAGGAGGAGGAGAGGGAGGGAGGCAGAAGGAGGGGAAGAGCAGGAAGAAGAAAGGGAAGGGGAGTGCAGGAGAGGAGGAGAGTGTGAAAGAGGAGAGAGAGAGAAGGGGCAAGGCCGGGGCTCTCCCCATGCCTGATGAGCACTGGCAGTAGGACACAGCAATCTGTATGCTAGGAAAAGAGAGTGGGTATCTGGGGACTTGGAAACTCTGCAGTTGAAGAGTGCACCAAGAGCACCCCATCCTCTTGAGATCTTGCTTCCCTTGCCTCCAAAATAACCTGCAGTTTGGAGTGAGAATCCAGATTGACTTTCACTGCTACTTGACTCTGGCAAGTCACTTTCCCTCTCTGGCCTGTTTCCTCACCTGTACACTGGGGAAACAGGAGGGCAGTTGGGGGCACAGGCTGAGCAGATGTTGGCCTCTGGGATTCACGACAGGGAGGATCTCCCCTGTGTCTGTCTAGATGAATAGAATCTTGCTGAGAGCTTCTTCATCCCTTATGGCAATGGTGATGATGGTGATGATGATGATGATGATGGTGCTATTAGATGAGAGTATTTCAAAACTCTTTTTTAACTTTTCTGGGATGTTAAAGAAAAAAGCCAAAAAAAAAAAAAAAAAGAAGGGCTTTGAGTTTCAGAAGATCTGAGATATGCCTGGACCAAGAGAAGAACTAGAGGAAGGTCACAGCTACAGCTACAGAAGGTAGCAAGCACCCCCCACTGGGGCCCAGGAGTGTCAGAGGGGAGAGAGAGAAATTATTGTTTACATGAACCAAGGGTCACGTGTCTCAACTGGAGTGAAGAAGGACCTAAGAATTGCAGGACCCATGTCTCCACTTCCAGGGACAACCCCCGATGGAAATAGCCAACATGTGTTGAGTGTTTACTATACACTTGACACCAGGCCAAGGACTTCCTGGCATCATCTTGTTAAATCCTCGGAGGTAGGTAGTATTTTCACCTTGTTTTGTAGGTGAGGAAACCAAGGCTCACAGAGATGAAGCAACTCCAGGTCACACAGCAAGGGGCAGAAATGAGACTGGAATCCCAGCAGCTGGGCTCCAGATTCAGGGCTCTCACCTTTCGGGCCCTGCTGCTGCCCAAGGAGGTGATAGACCCAGGGAATGTGGTGACCTGGTGTATCTAGGCTGATGGGTCTGATCTTGTGGCAGGCTCCATAGGCATTGGGCGACCTGGCAGTGACTTGATTGCCAAGGGGATGAAGGAGTGCTCAACCCAAGGGGCTCCTGCCCCAGGAGATGGCACCGCAAACACCAGAGACGGTGCAGGACTGAGGAGTCCTTGAGAACACCAGCGTGGACAGTTGACATTCCCAGATCCAAGGACACGTGCAACCCTTGTACTGGCTTGATCAAGATCAAGCTTCTCCCATTCATTGGTGCAGGGGCTTAAAATAAGGATTATGCTGAATTGAAGAAAAGCCCATCACATTGCTCAGGTGAGCTCCCCTGTGTCTTTGTGAAGCACAAAGCCAGGCAGCAGGCTGGGAGTGCTGTGTGGGCAGTCTAACTTATTTTCCCAGCCATCCCTGACACACTGTCACTTTCACCTGTATGTCAAATGACATACTGACATTTTCACCATTTTGCAGACAGGGAGACTGAAACCTGCTCATCCACAGCCA
This sequence comes from Rhinopithecus bieti, assembly GCF_001698545.2. Classification (NCBI taxonomy): domain Eukaryota; kingdom Metazoa; phylum Chordata; class Mammalia; order Primates; family Cercopithecidae; genus Rhinopithecus; species Rhinopithecus bieti. The sequence goes on along the minus strand of NW_016812222.1, from coordinate 740,975 downwards.
TGTGGTAGGGAAGTACCTGCAGCCAGGTCAGCTAAACTCCCTCATCAGTGATCTTAGGCCCCACGGCACTCTATGGTGACCTGACTGACCCCAGCTCAGGATTTTCAGGCTAGGTGAATGGATGTCTGGAGAGGACATTCCATCTCAGGCTGAGGCGTCGGACCAGGTGACCTTCTGATCCTGCAAGCCATCAGTTCAAGCCATCAGCTCTCAGCCAATGTTTCCCAAGCATCCGACACCCAGGGGATTCAAAGATGGATGAGAGTGAGAGGTGAGACTTGGGGTAGGAGGCCCAGTGGGAGGTGATGACATTGTCCATGGGAAAGATGACAAGGCCTGAGCCAGAAAGATGGACCATGAGAGAAGCCTAGGCCGTAGGATGGGCTGGGCCAGCTGCCTGGGGGATAGGTGGGAGCCACAGGACGCCCCCAGGGCACAGACAGCCTGTGGCTGGGTGGCATCATACCCTAAACAGAGAGAGGCAGCCACGAGGAGGGTGTTTGGAGAAGAGTAGGGAGTCATCTCAGACACCTTTGGAGTTGAGATCCCCATGGACCCTCAGATGGGATGTTGGGGGAGGTCAAGGTCATGGGTTTTGGGCTCAGAATCCCATCAATGCCAATTTTGTGTCATCTTGGAGCAGGATGGAGACCTGGGACCTGAGAGGTTGGAAGAACATTTATGCACTCATGCATGCACCCGTGCTACAGACATTTACTGAGTACCTTCTACATGTTAGGTACTATTCTAGGCCCTGGGAACCCAAGAGTGAGCAAAGGAGAAATGGCGCCTGCCCTCTGGGAGCTCACAGACCAAAAGAAATGTTTTTAAGAACATTGGGTAGGGATAAGTGCTAAGAAAAAAAACAACAAAACTGGCAGAAGAGATAAAGGGTGAAAGAAGGAGGGTGGCTATTTTATACGGGGTGGGCAGGAAGGGCCTCTGAGGAGGTGACATTGGAGAGGATAGGAGGCTGGGGTAAGCCAAGTAGGGGTCTGGGAGAGGGAACTCCAGGGAGTAAGGGTTCTTGCTTTTATTCGGATGCATGGTAGCCCTGGGAGGAGGGAGAGGATGTAACTTAGGTTTTGATGGGGATTCTTTGGTCTGCTGCAAGGAGAATAGGAGGTGGGGGCCGAATGTTAGCAGGGAGCCAGGGTGGCAACCATGACAGTCATCTTCCCAGGAGCCAGAGGTGGTTGTCAAGCTTGTCTGCTGTTTAATACCTTCTAAAACTCCAGGAATTGGTTTGCATCCTTCATTCCCCAGTCACTGCCCGGACTGTCTCCTGGGTCCCTCTCCCTTTCCTTGGTAGCTCTCACTTAGGGACTCTCAAGAGTCCCAAATCAGACCCCCCAGGATGTCTCTTGTGCCCTCATACCCTGCCAGGGCCAAGCCTGCCTTGCACACCTCTGCAGTTGGTGCTTCGCCGAGGGTACACAGTAGGTGCTCACACTGTTTGCTGAAAGATGCAAGTGTGACAGGGTATTCTACAGCAGTCCTGGTCTTGGGCCAAAACCACAGTGGTGTCCTCAGCTCCTTGCTTCCTCCCACTCCACATCCAATTCACCAGCAGAGCTGATGGGCTCTACCTCCAGAACCCACCAGAATCGGACTGGCCACACCCGCTCCCAGTCCCGTTCTGCTCCAGGCCTCCGGTACCTCGCACCTGGTGGCTGCAGCAGCCATCTCTTTGGGCTTCTTGCTTCTACCCTGCCTCCTACAGTCTATGCTGTTCAATTCAAATCACCAGTGTCTGTCTCTGCTCAAAACTTTGCAGTGGCTCCCACAACACTCAGAACAAAAGCTGAAGTCCTTCCAGCAGCCCCCACAGCTGCATGGCCTGCCCTTCTCTCACCTCTCAGACCTCCCCACACCCTTGCTCCCTCTCCTCTGCTCCAGTCACACAGTCCATCGCCCTGCGGTTCTCCAGGCACTCACCGCTGTGGATGCATTCCCACCTCACGGTCAACATACATGCTGCTCCCTTTTCAGAACGTTCCCTCAAATATCTGCCTGGCCCACTCTATCACTTCCCTTGTTCTCTGGGTTCAAATGTCACCTCTGAGACGTACTCTCTAATGATCTGACCTCAAACAGCCACCCAGGGCCACCACTTGCCCTCTTCCTTCTTCATTTTGCTTCACCATCTGACATAGTAGATTGTCTCTTATTGCCTCTTTCCGCCTCTAGTCCAGAGGGAGACATACTATACTGTTGTATCCCCAGCACCCAGCATAGCTTGGTCTGTCCAGCCCTTGGTCAGGGCTGAATGGATTTCTGTTGGATGAATGAAGGGATGGCAGTTAAAGAGCCAGGTTGCCAGCTGACACTGCCCAATCTTGCTGTGTGGCCTCAGGCCCATCCCTGCCCCTCTCTGTGCAACTCAGAGCCAGCTCTCTGTGCTCAGGGAAGGCCTCTGGAATGGACGCTCCACCTGCCGATTGTGACAGACTCCAAAGCCGCCCTCTGCCCCCTGCAAGCCTCCCATGCCCCGTACCTTCTTCAGCCACTGCGTGTTGTTCTGCAGTGCCTGCTCCAGCCGTTTCACCTGTTGGATGGGCAACTTCTCCAGGTGCAGTGGGTTAGCCAGTGATTCCCTCTGGAGGGTGTTGGAGTCCCTGGAGGCCTCAGGCCCTGGAGGACAGGGCTCAGGCTTGGGCAGCAAGAAGGTGTAGCTACAGTGGCCGTGCTGGACTACAAGTGTCTCGCAGCCCCTACCTGCCTCCTGCCCTGTCTGTTGAGCCACAGACACGGTGGCAACCATCAGGAGGAGGCTGCCCCGCAGCTTGGCTAGCTGGGAGAGCATCTGGAGGTGTGGCAATGGCAAGGGGTGTCTGCTCAGAGCCCCAGGGACTGTGCCTGTGATGTCCTGCTGCAGCCAACAGTGGCCAGGCTTGCCTGCAGCTGCAGCTACAAACCTCTGTCTGGCCGAGCTCTGTCCAGGGGGCTATTTATACTTGCTCTGAATACCACGGCTGCTCTGCTTCCTCTCACCGCCTCCCTCCACCCCCACCCGACACCCTCTCACCTCTATTCTTCACTCCTTCCCTTCCTCTTTCCTCAGTCTTGACCGCACATTGCCCTTACCCTAACCGCGCACCAACCTTGCTCTGCCTGCCTCACCTCTGAGCCCTCTGATTATCCAGTGAGACCTGGCTTCCCTGCTGGAGGGAAGGGAAGAAAACAGCCCACAGACACGCGCACACACTCACGCACACACGAGCGCACACTCACACGCACGCCGACACGCACACACATTCATGTACACACAGACACCGAGCTCCAATGCTGCTCGCTTTGGAAAACCAAATGCAACTTAACTCTCCCTTCCTGTCTCTGTCTATTTTCCCTCTTTCCCTCCACCCCCATCCCCTGCCCCCCAAGGCTAAGATCTCAAGTTTCAGCCCCGCTGCCATCCCCTTCTCTCCTCACTGCACCTTCCTCCCTCTGGTTCCATGTTAGTGCTTGGAGTACAAGTGACCCCCAGAGAGAGAAGAGAGAGGGGAGGAGGCAGAGGGGTGAGGCTGGGGAGGGCCCAGCGAATCCACTTTGCTTCCAGAGACACACAAAATCCTTCCAAGGTGGGGCAAGTGAGCAACCCAGCTGGGAGTTGCTTCCTGTCCTCTCTTCTCCCTCAGGGCCAAGGGAAAGTGGTATGCCCCAGGATGGCCCTGGCTCGGTTGCTTGTGACAGTAATGAGAAGTTGTCATGTCCTGGGGCAGATCGCCCTGGGGCTGCTGGAGTGGGGAGGTGGAGAGGAGGCGGTGGGGAGAGGATGTTGGAGTGCCGGGAGGCTAACTCTAAATCTCGCTTCGCGACAGCTGGCCACAAGACCTAGGGTGGGCAACTTTGCCTCTCTGGGCCTCCACACCCTGATGTGTAAACCAGTAAACCTTGTCTCTTGCAGGAGGAATGCGTGTGAGCCCTCAGCATGGGGATGGAGAAATTTTCAGCTTCCCGATTCAAATCCTGACTCTATCATCTACCAGCTGTATGACTTTAAGTAAGTCACTTAACCTCTCTGTGACTTCATTTCCTCCTGAATGAAGAAAACAATACCACCTACTTCACAGGGCATGAAAATTAGTTGAGTTAGAGCAAGGCTGGCACAGAGTGAGCACTAAATAAATATTTTCCGTTGTCAATGTTATAGTTACCATTGCACCTCCCCTCCCACAACCCACTGGAGCATAAACCCCTCTAGGGCAGGGATTTGTCTCTGGGGGACATGGTGTCCAGGCAGGAGGTGCCCAGGAGTTGGTGGGGCCTCTCACTGGTGGGCTGCCTTTGTGTTCTGCCAGCTGTATGGGCTTTTCCTCACTCCCTGCTTGTTTCCTCAGAGTAGGGGCCAGTCTGGCTGTTTAGTATTTTCCTTTCTGTTCTCCCAAATCCCGATAGAGTTTTGAATTGGGGCAGGCTGCTTCTGGGCAGCTGTGAACTAGGGTCTCATCTGGGGACTGAGAACATTGTACCAGGTGTGGGGCTTTGGCAGGCAAAGGAAAAGCAGCTGGTTATCAGCCTCCAGCCTCCCCTGAGCCTTCCCCATGCTCTGAGCTCTGCGTGCCCCACTTGGCCCCAGCTGCCTCAGCTGTAAATGGGGTCATAGCACCCTGACCATGTGAGAGGAGGCATGGTAATGTGGATTGGGAGCTTATCACAGCGCTGGGTGCAGAGGAGGCCAGTGCGAATGGTGGTCATCATTATGATTGTCTTGACTAAGCTGCTTGATAATCCCAACGAGGCGGTTACACCAGGCCCCAAGCTTAGATGGGCCGCATGCTTGGTTTACACTCCGCCAGCACTGTCTTGAAATTCTTAATACATTTGGAACAAAGTGCTCAGCACTTGCATTCTTCATTGAGTTCCACAAATTAGGTAGCAGGCCCTGCATGGGAGACATGACGCTTCCTTCATCCCTCACTCTTCTCCTGACCTTACCATCCCATCAGACCTGTTCTTCCAATGTGATCCTTTACATATTTCCCCCTCTGTCATGTCTTCACTACTCAGAATGCTGGAGCCAGCCCCTGTGGATTGGAATCCTGGCTTTCCTGACCCCCCATTTGTGTGCCTTTTGCCAAGTTGCCTAACCTGTCTCTCAGTTTCCTCTTCCGTCAAAACAGTAATGTTACAGTGGCTAAAAGTCTGATTCCTGTAATAAGGTTAACACGGATCCTTTCACGTAGTACATGCTCAACCAATGACAGCTATCATCATTACCCCCTGCTATGAATATGAATGTTTGTGTGCCCCAAAATTGATCTATTGAAACTTAGTCAACAAGGTGATGGTATTAGAAGGTAGGGCCTTTGGGAGTGAATGGTTCATGAGGACTCTGTCTTGGGAATGAGATTAACGCTCCTATCAAAGAGATCCTAGACAGCTGGCCTTCCCTTTTGCTAGGTGAGGATGTAGTAAGAAAGCACCGTCTATGAAGCAGGAAGCTCTCACCAGACACCAGATCGGCTGGCGCCTTGATCTTGGACATCCCAGCCTCCAGAATTGTGAGAAATAAATTTCTGTTGTTTACAAGGCCCCCAGCTTAGTGCCTTCTGTTATAGCAGTCTGAATGGGCTAAGACACCCCACCATCACTCTCTTAGACCAGGGTGCTTCCTCTCTTGCAGGGAGAGCAACAGCCTCAGAAGTGAACTCTGGTTAATTGACCTTTGCTATTGCAACCAGCGTAATTTCTTTCTTTCTTTTCTTTTCTTCCTTTCTCTCTTTCTTTCTTTCTTTCTTTCTTTCTTTCTTTCTTTCTTTCTTTCTTTCTTTCTTTCTTTTCTTTCTTTCTTTTTTCTCCCTTTCTTTCTTTCTTTTCTTTCTTTCTCTCTCTCTCTTTCTTTCTCTCTCTATCCCTCCCTTCCTCCCTTCCTCTCTTCCTTCCC
>NW_016812222.1:726381-734894 GCF_001698545.2 Rhinopithecus bieti | reverse complement strand
TTTCTCTCTCTCTCTCTCTCTCTCTCTCTCTCTCTCTCTCTCTCTCTCTCTCTCTTTCTTTCTTTCTTTCTTTCTTTCTTTCTTTCGACAGAGTCTTGCTCTGTTGTTCAGGCTGTAGTGCAGCCGCATGATCTTGGCTCACTGCAACCTCCACCTCCCTGATTCAAGTGATTCTCCTGCCTCAGCTTCCCCAGTAGCTGGGATTACAGGCATACGCCACCACGCCTGACTACTTTTTGTATTTTTAGTAGAGGCAGTGTTTTCCCATGTTGCCCAGGCTGGTCTCAAACTCCTGACCTCAGGTGATCCACCCACCTCGGCCTCCCAAAGTGCTGGGATTGCAGGTGTGAGCCACCATGCCCAGTCCAGAGTGATTTTTCTAAGACACAATCCAGCCCTGACTTCTTTGTTTAAAACTCTTCAGTTTTAAGCTCCAGCTCTTTCTGTGGTTTACAAGCCCCTGCCGGATGTGGCCTCCATTCTCATCACTGTTTCCCTGGCACTTTGTACCTTATCATTTGGAATTGGTTTTACTCCCCCGCATGCTTTCCGCCTTCTGAGGCCTCAGTGTCTACGCTCCTGGGCAGGAACTTCTGTTTAAAAACTTCCCCCAACCTGTATTCTCCCACCTTCCTTCTGCCTGTCTTTTGGTCTTATCTCAGGGATCACCTCCTCTGGGAAGCCTTCCTGCATCTGTCCCTCCCCCTTCAATGGGAGTATTGCCTCCACTTCTGGGAGCCCAAAGGCCCCTGCCTGCCTGTCCCTCACCAAAGCACTCACCCTGCATTAGAAAGCCTTGTTTGCAGGCCTTGATCACCCTCTAGACTGAACACCTTTCCAGGGCTGCTGTCACACTTTCCATTTCTGTGTTTGTTGCCTGTCCTAAGGTTAGGCTCACAGTGGTCCTCATGAGTGTTATGTTGAATGAATAGTCTCCACTATTGAGCAGGTGCTGGAGCTGCAGTCCCAAAGCAGAAAGGAAGGCAGTCACCCTTTCCTCTCCAGCAGGGGCAGCAGGAAGTTCTGTTTGAGTTGTTCTGAGTGTCTGGCCTCCAAATGCTAAAAACAAACCAACTCAGGTTGATTTTCCCATTGCCTGCTCTTGCCATGGAGGTAGAGCATGGAGAATAAACTTATATCCACCTGGATACTTTGGCTTTTGTTCAAATAGCTTGGGTAAAAAGGGAATTTATTGGCCAATTTAACTGAAAATTTTAGGAGTATCTAGCTTCAGGCATGGCTGGATCCAGGTGCTCAAGTGATATTAGATTTTTTTTTTCTTCCCCTCCAGCTCTAGGCTCTTATTTTCCTTCATTTCCTTATTTTCCTTTGGGTTCATTCTATAAGAGTTCCCACCATAATCACCACCACTACTGGCAACAGCAGCTCCAATCTATCAACTTAGTAACCTCTTTTAAGAGTGCCTCTTTCCTAATAGTTCTTGGAAAAGTTCCAGCTTGAGCCCTACAGCCATTCCTGAACCAACTATTATAGCTAGAGGGATGAGCTACTGTGGATGGGCAGGCTGGGTCCTGGTCCAGGCCTGGAGCCTTGGAGCAGGTCAACCTCACTGGATCCGAAGGGACTGAGGGTGGGGTACAGTGACTCTCAAGGAAACCTGGAGTAGAATGATCAGGAGGTGGGTGGAATTGGTGAGCATAAAGCACCTGCCTGCCTGCACCCTGACTCTCCATCCCCGCCACCCACCAAGTGAACACACTTCCCGCTCAGAGCCAGTGGACCGTTGGAGTAACCACAGATGCAAGGGACCCTTACCTTGCATTTCACTCATGAGGAAACTGATACTCAGAGAGGGAGGCCACTTGCCCAGTGTTACATACTGGAATCTATTTTCTTAGAAGAACTGAACTTCCTGCTCCTGGGAGTGAAGGGTGGGAAAACAGGGTCACTCCTGGAGGACCACTTGCCAGTTTGGGCTCCTCAAATATCTGGATCCAAAAGAAGATTGTCCCCAGTCTGAATCTCCCACTCCGGGGAGAGGGTCACTCCTGGGTTGTTCCCACAATCCAGCCCTTCTGCCAGCCTCTCCCTTGGCAACTCCTTGCATTTCAACACCCTGGGTGATCACTGAGGCTTGCACTTGAGGCAGTTTAAACAGACACCAGGCATCTGGTCCTGTGCTGCTCACGCCCCTGAGGACACTGCCTGGGCATCTCCCAGAGCTACTGATGGCAACATGGCAAGAGCCTGGTGGGAAGCTCTGGGGCCATTGACAACCCTGGGGGATGGTCTGTGTGTCTCCAGAAGGTCCGGTGGCGAATCTTGTGCAGCAAACATCATGGTTTCCCCGTGAGCCTTTCCACCCAAGACAACAGCCTGTTTATTGACTGCCCTGCCTCCACTTTCTACCAACCCAAACCCAGAGCCGCAACAGAATTGCTGGATCACAAGGGGCCTAGGCTGGGTTTTGAGGTCACCCTGTGACCCAGGCCCAGCTGTTAAGAGCCCCACATGGCTGGTGCTCAATCTTGACTTCCCTTCAGTAGATGAGACTCAGTTTCCTCACCTATAACATGAGGAGAATAATCCCTCACTGGGAAGGTGGTGGTGGTGGGGTCTTCCAGTTACTGGTACTGTGTAACAAAGTATCCCCACATCCAGTGGTTTAAAGCAGTGGCAACATCTACTTTACTCACAAATCTGCAATTGTGGCCAAGTTCCCTGAGAAAAGCTCAACTGTGCTCCATTCTGTGTCAGCTGGAGCAGCTTGCAGGCTGGGGTTTGCATCTGAAACTCATCCACTCATATATCTGAAACCTCAGCTGGGGCACTCAGCCAGGACAACTGCCTATGGCCTCTTCATGTGGCTAGGGCTTCCTCACAGCATGGTGGCTGCTTCCCAGAGCAAGCATCTCAGGAGAGAGATTTAGGCAGAAGGTAGGTGATCTTTATGACCTAGCCTCATGGATCATGCAAGGCCAAGTCCTCTGGATCTGGTCAAAGAAGCAGCCACAAAGTCCCACTCAAGTTTTTGGGGAGGAAGAACAGACTCTACTTCTTCATGAGGAGGAGCAAGGTTTCAGAAGAAGATGTAGGATGGGGGATAGTGTTGTGGCCATTTTATTTATTTTGTTTATTTTAAATATTTATTTATTTATTTATTTTTGAGAAAGAGTCTCCCTCTGTTGCCCAGGCTGGAGTGCAGTGGCGTGATCTCAGCTCATAGTAACCTCTGCCTCCTGGGTTCAAGCGATTCCCCTGCTGCAGCCTCCCAAGTAATTGGAATTACAGGCGCATGCCACCAAGTCTGGCTAATTTTTATATTTTTAGTAGAGACAGGGTTTCACTATGTTGGCCAGTCTGGTCTTGAACTCCTGACCTCAAGTGATCCACCTGCCTCAGCCTCCCAAAGTGCTGGGGTTATAGGTGTGAGCCACCGCGCCCGCCCTGTTATGGATGTTTTTAGAAAATACAATTGGCCATGGGAGGGTCGGATGAGAAAATGCCATTTAAGTGTTTAGCATGTAAGTGCTTGATAGTTGGTAGCTGTTATTATTATCTTTGCGATTATTGGAAAGACCCAGCATCTCTTTGCATAAAAATGTCCTTCAGAACCTGTGAGAGCTAAAGGTGCAGGAGGAGGTAGGATAATTTCCATCAGGGCTGCTGGAGAAACTGGCCCAGAAACGCACTGGGATTAGTCCCGAGTCACCCAGTGTATCAGCACCCAGTCCGATCAAGACTGGCCTGGGACGTGGCTGCTTCTTCTCTTGGTAATGCTGTCTCTTCCTGGGGTATCTTTCTCGGCCTCCGTTTCCCCTCTGAACCATGACAGTGTCCTGGCTCTGCCGCCTCAGAGGCTGAGAGGATGAGGGCAGAGGACATGCATTCTCTTGGCTATGCCCAGTCTGGGCCACCAGCCATGCCTGTCCTTTCTCAGGCCCGGGGAGCTCGGTTGCCTCTGAACCCACGTCTGGTACTCTCTCCAGGATATGAAGAATAAGCCTGCCAGGTCAGAGGGCAGATTTTGGAACCTGGGACCCCATAAAGGCCCAGAGGACCCTGTGACCCAGAAAACCAACAGGCCCCTATTTGTTTTGTTTTCATCAAACGAGCACAACATGTCCCTCATAGAAAAGCCAGAAAATACATATTGGCAAGAAAGTGAAAATAAATGTTGCCTGTGCTCTCACCAGCCAGAGGCAGAAACCATAGCTAACATTTTGGAGTTTTTCCCCCCAAATAATTTTCCTCTGCATATAGATGAATTTTTTTATTTTGTAGAGTTTCTAGCAAAATAAATAAATAAATAAATAAAAGTCAACAGAGGAATATTGTCTCAACGATTTTTTATTGTCTTTTACTTATTTGGAATTTTTCTTTTGGAAAAAAGTTTAGAGAGCAGGGCACGGTGACTCATGCCTGGAATCCCAGCACCTTGGGAGGCCGAGGTGGGAGGATCGCTTGAGCTCAGGAGTTCGAGACCATTCTGGCCAACGTGGCAAAACCCTGTCTCTTAAAAAAATAAAAATACTGAAACCTCCAGACTTTCAGTTGGAAGTTATGTTGGCCGAGTGCGGTGGCTCACACCTGTAATCCCAGCACTTTGGGAGGCCAAAGCAGGTGGATCTGTTGAGGCCAGGAGTTCGAGACCAGTCTGGCCAACATGGTGCAACCCTGTCTCTATTAAAAATGCAAAAATTAGCCAGTCTTGGTGGCACACGCCTGTAATCCCAGCTACTCGGAAGGCTGAGACACAAGAATCACTTGAGCCTAGGAGGCAGAAGTTGCAGTGAGCCAAGATCATGCCGTTGCACTCCAGCCTGGGAGATAGAGGGAAATTGTGTCTCAAAAAAAAAAATAAATAAATAAAAAATAAATAAATAAATAAATAAATAAATCAGTCAAGTGCACAGGATAACATAATACACCCCCATACCGTCATCACTCCAAGTGGGCACATGTTAACATTTTGCATATTTGTCTTCGATTGTTAAAACAATGAAATATTATAGGTAATGTCAGTATTCCTTATAACTCCTTCTTGGTCTCATTTTCTCTCCCTCCCTGCCCATAGGTTCACATCTAGGTATATAAATAATGTATAATATTTTTGTGTTCTCAAAACTTAAGTATATACTATTATACTGAATGCAATGTCCTGCTTATATTATATTTTCCAGATTGATATAAATGACACATATAGATCTTGTGACCAAGGACATTTTCTTTTCACTGCTGTGCAGCATTGCATTATATAATTATAACACTCTTTATTTATCCGGTTTTTGGCAGATAGATATTTAAATTAATTCAGTTATCTTGTTGTTCTCGACAATACTGCTATTACTATCTTATATGGGAACACTTGTGCTTACAAGCAAGGGTTCCTCTGGGGAACTAATCGAGGCATGCTCCTCCTGGGTCATGGAATATATGTGCTGCCAGCCTGAGGTAGTTGCCAAATTACGCTCCAAGTCTCTCTGCCGAGTTAATTCCAGTAGGGTGAGGGGGTCTCCATTGCTCCGCACCCCTGCCACCCCTTGAGATGGTTATGCTTTACCTTTGTTCCAATCTGATGGCTGTAAAATCATACATGTAATTATACAGCCTGCTTTTCCTACTTAACAGTATATTATGGAACTATTTTCCTGTGCAGAATATTGCTCTATATGTGCATGTTTCAAGGTGGCATAAGCTGAAAGCCTCTATTGGGGTGTTGCTGGGATTTTCTTTACAAATTCCCTATTGTTGGACAACAGGGTTTGTTTTTGTGGTAGGATTGCAAAACTGACCACAGATGCTACCCACCCCTGTAAGCATGCTTCTTTGCAATGTGACTCTGCAGTTCTCCCTATTAAGAGGCAAAGTTCACTTCTCCACTCCCTTAATGCTGACTTGGGCCATGTGACTTGCTTTGGCCAATGGAACATTTTCAAGCAGAGGCTTGAAAAGGGCTTGTGCTCCGGGGCTTGCTCTCTTGCTGCACCTGGGACCCTGAGACCACCATGTGAATGAGTCCTGGCTAGCCTGAGGGATGATGACACACTTGGCCAAGTCATCCTGTCATCCCAGCTGATATTAAACCATCTACCAGATTTGTGAGCGAGGCCATCCTAGACCATCTATCTAGCCCAGCCAAACTGGTGCACACCAGAAGCAAAGTCCGATTGGCCTGCAGAGATGTGAGAAATAAATGTTGTTTTAAGCCACTAAATTTTGGAGGTGGTCTGTTAGATGGCAAGACTGAAACAGTTCCACGCATCATTTTCCTTTGCTCAACTAGCTACTGTCTGGGAAGCTTGGGCAAGTTGCGGAGCCTTAGTTTTCTCCTCAGTACAATGGGGGACTAAATATGCACCCCTCAAAGTCATCGTGAAGATTGAATGAGATGGCACCTGTCAGTATCACATGGCGAGGACCCCATAACCAGGGGTTCCTCTTTCACATCATGGTGGTCTTAGATGTGACCTGTGACCTTTCTTATTGCTTCTTGGTTCTCCCTGCTACCTTTTTCTCAAAAATGTACTCATCCTTCCAAGTTTTCTGGAGAGTACCAACATGTAAATGTAAATTCAAATCCCTAGTGCTCTCCAAGATTTCCAGGTCTCTCCTCCTTCCAGGGCCTTCCCTCTTGAAATTAGGCATAGTGGCTGCGTGCAGTGGCTCATGCCTGTAACACCAGCACTTTGGGAGGCTGAAGCAAGCCAATCGCATGAGACCAGGAGTTGGAGATCAGCCTGGCCAACAGGGCGAAACCTTGTCTCTATTAAAAATACAAAAATTCGCCTAGCATGGTGGTGCATGCCTGTAATCCCAGCTACACAGGAGGCTGAGGCAGGAGAATCGCTTGAGTCTGGGAGGCAGAGGTTGCAGTGAGCCGAGATGGCACCACTGCACTCCACACTCCAGCAAGACCCGATCTCAAAAAAAAAAAAAAGAAAAAGTTAAAGAAAAGGAGTCTACATCCAGACCCCAAGATAGGGTTTCGTGGATCTTGCACAGGAAAGAATTCAAGGCGAGTCGCAGATTGCACTGAGAAAAGATAGTTTATTGAAAGCTGCTCAGTTACAGAGAAGGATGTCCTCAGAAAGCAAGAGGAAGAACGCACTGTCTTTGTTTTAAACTCTTCTAATATAGGAGTCTTATCTATGTAAAAGCTAAGTTATGTCTATGTGCAGATGGACTGACAGTGTGACAAAATCCATCACTGTTGACTTAAAGAAAGTTATCCTTGGCATTTTAGTAAGTACATCAGAGCATGACAATAATTATTTTGAAAGCATAGATTGTTATGTGATATTGGAATATCTGGGCATTTTGCTGTCGTAAGAGTTTACTCTTGCAGGCATTATTGAGCAGCTTCCTTAGCCATAAACATCTTATGACTGTGGGTTGTGATTAGCAAGGAATGTGTCTTGCTAGTTTTAAGATAGAGTTGATTTTAAAGTGGTGTCACCCTAGCTCTCCTATGCTCCTGTTTCCCAAACATAATCCCCCTTCTACTTAAGAGAGAACCCTTAATCTTAAGGGGAGATGAAAGGGGAAGGTCATTTTTCTGTAACTTCTTCCTGCTGACAGTGGACGTTGTTGACTTTTGGGAGAGAGTTCTCTCATAAGAGTTTGCAGACAGCCTTCTAGGGAGCCAGGGAAACTCTTCATTTGAATGAAATTCCAATGATTTGGTTTAGTAAGTGTAGGGGTGGATAAGCTGCTGGACTACTTTATCTGCGTAATCCCATGCAATAAGTGCAACAGAAGTAAAAAGCACAATAACCAATAGCAATAAGTGTGACAACACCAAGCATACTAAAAAGGAATACCTTCCAAGTGCTGGGGAGCTGGTGAAACTGTGCTGTTATGACAGGGAGTCAGTTGCCGAGGTATGAGTCTCTAGGGAGTTCATGGCCTGAGATATATTATGAGAGTGACCAGGAATATAGACACAGCATTCAGTCTTGATCAATACACAGGTTTCCCCAGGGCTGCTGTTAAAATGTCTAAAGCCATATGGTTTTGCAAGGACATTTGTCTTACCCGGGATGTTTCTTCTGTCAGAAGCGTGATCACCAGATGAGTGTCGTTGAAAGCCACAGCAGTATGTTTTGCTAGCACTCCCACCTGTGATTCAATATCTATAGATGCTGCTTAAAGACAGAATATGGCCACAGGATATAACCACCAAGAAGTTCATTTCTGTTGCCTACCACAGACCTTGACTACTTCCCAATTGGTGGAGAGGGAATCTAGATGTGTAAGGATACATCCTAGAAGGTAGGGATGACCCCATGTGCATTATCCAGTCCAATTGTAAGGTGAGTATGGCCAACTATGAGACCCACATGCCCATAACCATCCTGAAGGGGAAGGATAGTCACCTAACCATAGAGATTCATTTTGCCATCCCATCCACATTTGGTCAGTTGAAAGGAGAGTCTGATTATTGTTTGGGTGGCAGCCATCCGATATTATAGATGTTGGTTTGGGGGTGGTTACTGTTGATGAAAAGAGTCGAACTCTGTGAAATTTTTTTTTTTTTTTTTTTTTTTTTT
>NW_016812222.1:722447-726090 GCF_001698545.2 Rhinopithecus bieti | reverse complement strand
ACTGTCTTTTTGTTTTTTTGAGACGGAGTCTTGCTCTGTCGCCCAGGCTGGAGTGCAGTGGCCGGATCTCAGCTCACTGCAAGCTCCGCCTCCCGGGTTTACGCCATTCTCCTGCCTCAGCCTCCCGAGTAGCTGGGACTACAGGCGCCCGCCACCTCGCCTGGCTAGTTTTTTGTATTTTTTTTTAGTAGAGACGGGGTTTCACCATGTTAGCCAGGGTGGTCTCCATCTCCTGACCTCGTGATCCGCCCATCTCGGCCTCCCAAAGTGCTGGGATTACAGGCTTGAGCCACCGCGCCCGGCCAACTCTGTGAAATATTTGAAGAGACTTATTCTGAGCCAAATATGAGTGACCATGGCCTGCGACACAGCCCTCAGGAGGTCCTGAGAACATGTGCCCAAGGTGGTCAGGGCGCAGCTTGATTTTATACATTTTAGGGAGGCATGAGACATCAATCAAATACATTTAATTAAAATACATTGATTTGGTTCAGAAGGGCGGGACAACTTAAAGCGGCGTGGGGAAGGGGAGACTTCTAGGCTATATGTAAACTTAAACATTTTCTGGTTGACAATTGGTTGAGTTTGTCTAAAGTCCTGGGATCAATAGAAAGGAAATGTTTAGGTTAAGATAAAAGATTGTGGAGACCAAGGTTCTTTTGAAGTCTCATAGTAGCTGCCCTTAGAGACAATAGATGACAAATGTTTCCTATTTAGACCTTTAAAAAGGTGGTAGACTTACTTAACCTCTTCAGGATTGAAAGGGCCTCGAAGAAAAAGATCTAGCTATATTAATAGAGATGCTTTACAGATGCACATTTTTCCCCACAAAGGACAGCTTTGCAGGACCATTTCAAAATATAGCAAAGAAACATGTTTTAGGGTAAAATATTTTAATTTTCTTCCTTGTCTCGTAACATTATGCCAGAGTCAGGTTGGAAAGTAAGTCACGATATATAGGGTTAAATAAAACCTATCTGAGGAGGATTTATGGTTTGTAGGGCACGACTCCCCACACCCCTTAGATAGAAATTTGGACAAGAAAATAAAATCAGAGCCTAGTGTTCATTACCATTATGCCTTCCAAGGTATAAGGGTACTTTGCCTGATACCTGAATTTGGATACCTGTCAACCGAATACATCATGTGTGGTATAGCCTAAGGTAGGGATGATATTAAGTTATTTGGGGTTAACTGAAAAAGGAATTTCTTGGTTTCAGTGGAGGAAGGGAAGAAAGAGTGGCGTGTGTCCTTTTGGAATTTTCCGTACTGAAGTTAGCTGATTGGATATGCCAAGGTAAGCCCAGCGTTGACAAAGTTTGTACCCATTTTGCAAACAGATATTCTCCAACTCTATAATAGAGCAAGCATGACATTAAAACCAGTGGTCTCATTTTCAGAGCATCACTTATCCACCGGATGGCTTTTTCTGGAAGAGAAGCCGTAGATCCACTATTGGCTCACAGGAGTATTCTGGAATGGTGACCCCTGCACCAGATGCCTGTGGGACTTCGTGAGAGACAGGTTTAACTTGGGATAAATGTACCCAACTATGTAATCCCTTAAGTTTAAGTGTAGCAGGAGTGCCTGGAAGCACATGGTAGGGTTCTTTCTATTTTGGGGAAAGCTGATCTGCAGGGGATCCCTCCTTCCAAGGTTTCAATAGCATGAAGTCTCCTGGTTGAACAGGAGAGAATATTTATGAAGATGGTCCTGACACATATATACTGAACAAACACCTTAAGGTGGAGACTTAATCCTTGTCAGGCCTGGTCTTAGATCCTGTTTAAAATTTGATAGCTTCTTGCCATAAAGTGTCTATTCTATCAGTCTTATGATCTCTGTTTTAATGTTAATACTGGTCAGTTATGCCTGAATTCCAAAAGGAGCATTGTATAGTGAGGTGTGTTTGACCCCCCAGCCCCACTTCCCATCATGGCCAGAACCAGTTTTTTTCAGGATTTAAAAAAAATTATTATTTCCTTTTGCCAAGAGGAAGTCTGTTCTGTTGGGTGGCTTAGGATATTTATTTATTTATTTATTTATTAGTTTAGTTTATGGTCTCCCATTTTGTCAAGGTGCCAGAGGCAGTATTGCGGGCTAAGCTTTTATTGTGTCCCATATCAATGCTGGGGTGGTGTGCTACTTGCCCTGGTCCATTACCTCCCTTGGTGGAACCCTTATGGTCAAGGAACTTAGAGTCAAAAGACTTATAGCCAATTAAATGTTCTAGGCCAGATGGGAATGGAGGTGAGCAGGCACTCATTAATCTTAAAGCCTCTTTTAAGCAACATACGAGCCAAAAACCAAAAGCCAAAAGGCAAGGTTATAAAATTGGCTTATTTATAAACTCTATGCAAGAGCTACTATAATCTTGGCTTGTGGCAATTAGCTATACAAACTCAAGCATTATGTTTAGCTGTTTAGGGATCTGTGTGCCTGTCCTTGATTTGGAGGGTCTGAACTAATTTTATTCCTCAAAACTGGCCCTTTCAATCTCATGTGATAATCTCTGGGCATGGAGGAATTGAATAGTTTCAAATTTTGGAGGTAAAACAAAACATAAGGAATTAACATTTTAAACAAAACGTCATAAGCCCTGCCTAATTTTGAGAGTGACAGGAAAGGAAGTTCACAGGTTGCTAAGCATTTAAATTATTTAGTATCAAGGCATAGAATGAATTATATTATTTCAGATAAAGGCAAAATTATTAAATGAGTCTTAATGTTTTTGAATACAGGACTGCCTCTGTGTCTTATGAAAGCAGTTTGATTGTCACTTTTGTCCAGGTCTAAAGATGAGACTTTGGTCAACTTGAGCTTGGTGTCAGATACTGGCAAGAGTCAGTGGCTTCTTTTTTGGGGGGACAGAGTCTCACTGTCACCCAGGCTGGACTGCAGTGGTGAGATCCTGGCTCACTGCAACCTCCACCTACCAGCTTTAAGCAATTCTCATGTCTCAGCCACCCAAGCAGCTGGGATTACAGATGTGCACGTACCACCACACCTGGCTGATTTTTGTAGTTTTAGTAGAGATAGGGTTTCGCCACATTGCCCAGGCTGGTCTCAAACTCCTGACCTCAAGTGATCTGTCTGCCTGAGCCTCCCAAAGTGCTAGGATTATAGGCATGAGCCACTGTGCCTCACAGTCAGTGCCTTCTTTAGATGAGATATTGGAGCCAGAAGTCAGAGCCCTGTAACTTAACAGCACAAGGATTAGTTAATAACACCTGACAAGGATGCTTTCGAGGGGGAAAGAGTGAGTCCTTTAATTGATGTTCTTCCAATGTATGTAATTATCAGGCTGGAGGTGGTGATCCTGGAGTTCATGGTCTGACTGGAAGCTGTAAAGACTTACAACCTTGCAGTGCTTATTTTTTATGGCTTTAATAAGCCCCAGCAATATGACTAAGTCAGAGACTTAATTTAGAATTTCGATTTTGAAGATGTTTGTTAAAGATGTTAAAAGGCTCAAAACATTTGATCAAAACAGAAGCACAGGTCATGGTAAAATAGCAGTTACTCATTTACCCAAAGTGACCATCAAAATACTTTAAAGGCAATACAGAAAGTTACATGGTTGTAAAAACCTTAACCCTTTTAAAATCTCAGTTTCTTTAGCAATCAAAACCTAATAAAGACA
>NW_016812222.1:651487-719794 GCF_001698545.2 Rhinopithecus bieti | reverse complement strand
ACTTGGGAGGCTGAGGTAGGATCACTTGGGAGGCTGAGGTAGGATCACTTGAGCCCAGGAGGTTGAGTTTGCTGTGAGCTGTGATTGTGCCACTGCATTCCAGCCTGGGTGGCAAAGCAAGGCCCTGTCTAAAACAAAAAATAAATAAAGAAAGAATAAATAAAAGAAATAAATGAAATTAAATTTTAAAAAAGCCTTTTCCACTTTTTTTCCTTCAGTGTCAAATGAACTTATAATGTTTCCATTTATTTCATCTAGAACTGACTGAACTGTATAAGAAAAATAAAATCTCCAAGTAGCCTTGAATTAGTAATACATAAACAGCGAGCCTTATCTCAGCAGCTTAATAACAGCAGATTTAAAGCAGGCAGAAAAGAAAAGAAAGAAATAGATAAGAGAGCTTTAGAAACAATAATCAAAGGCAAGCATGGAAAGTGAAATTAGTAAACTTCTGGGCTGGCCATACAGAGTTGTCATAAGGCTGCCGGAAAGCAAAGGTAACAAGCTGGGAAACGATGAGAATTATAGCCATTCCCATACCTGGCAAAGGGGACGATATGGATTAGTTAATAGGAAACATCTTGCAAAGTTACTTCCATTTTTCCAAATATACCCCAGGGACTCTAACCCCATGGGTCTTTGGACCTCTAATCTGAGTATTACACCCCAGGGCCTCCAACCCTTTGAGTCGGTCCTCTGACCCCATGGGCCAGGTCTCTAGCCCAAGTTTCTAGGCAAGTGTCCTTGCCTAAGCCTAACATAGTACACCAAGACTGACCTCACTTACCAGAAGTGGCCAATTGCTACTGCAGACTGAATTTGTCTTGCATAGGGTCTCGTCTTATGCTTCTTTCATGGTTACTAGGAAGATGCTGCCAGAAAAGGGGTCATGATTCAGACCTTAAAAAAGGGTTATTAGGTCTCACACAAGAAGGAATTCAAGGCGAGTCACAAAGTGCATTGAGAAGAGATAGTTTATTGAAAGCTACTCAGTTACAGAGAAGGGTGTTCTCAGAAAGCAAGAGGAGGAATGCATTGTCTTTGTTTTAAACTCTTCTTATATATGAGTCTTATTTATGTAAAAGCTAAGCTATGTCTATGTGGGTGGACTGACAGTGTGACAAAATCCATGACTTTGTTGATTTAAAGAAAGTTATCCTTGACATTTTAATGTGTAAGTACACCAAAGCATGACTATAATTATTTTAAAAGCACATATTGTTATGTGACATGGAAACATCTGGACATTTTGCTGTCATAGGAGTGTGTCCTTGCAGGTATTATTAAGCGGCTTCCTTAGCTGTGAACATCTTATGACCATGGGTTGTGATTGGCAAGGAATGTGCCTTGCTAACTTTAAGATGAAATTGATTTTAAAATGGCGTCACCCTGGCTCTCCTATGCTTCTGTTTCCTTAACAAAGGAATGCCCCTTCTCTCCACAGCCCAAGCCCCAGCCAGTGGGACCTGGAGGTGGGGATGACAGCATGGAAGCCCAGCCTGGATTGGAAGCAGCAAACATTTGACCATCCCAGCCACAGGGCATGCCTACCCTCTTCTCACCCTGGACCCTGGCTTTGCCCACCATGGCCATCCTGCTCCCACACTAGTCAGAAACTTTCCCCCGGAAACCTGTCCTGGGCCCAGCCTTTGTTTCAGGTCCTCTTCAAGCCAAAGGCTTCCTGATGCAAGTGCTTCCTCCCTCCAGCCATGGTGAATGCTGCCCTGTCCTCAGTTGGCTTTTCATATTCATGTTTCCTTGTGATGCTGCTACTCCAGCTGTCAGGGTCAGGGGCAGCAGTGCTGAGGCCCCCCACCCAACCCCAAGGTGGCAGCGACATCCATCAAGTTCCCTCCCTCCAGGAAACCATCTCTGACCCCTCACTTCACAGCATCCTCCCTCCTGTTCCACACCTGGCATTTAACACATACTGCCCCAGTCACTGAGGATGTTGTTGCTGTTGGTGATACAAGAAATAACAGCACTGACAACAATCATAGGGTCAACTACGGGAGAGCAAGAGGTTAAGAAAACAGACTCTGGAACTATTGGATCTGACTCCTCTGAGCCTCAGTTTTCTCATCTGTGAAATGGGGTCAGTGTAGTATCTACCAGCCTTGTGTAGCTGCTGGCAGATAAAATTAGATCAGTATATATCACCATCAGCACTCAGACGGTTCAGTCCATGGGGACAATTGTGGTTATCGTTGTTATTGTTGCTGCTACTACAGGGAGCACTTGCCAAGGCCTTCTTGTGGGCCACTGACTGTGTCCCCACTTCCAAGTTCACACCCAAAGGAACAGGGTGCGACAATACCCATTCTGTGGTTGAGAAAAACTGAGTTTCCTCAAAGTGAGGAGATGGGTTCAAGGTACCACAGTTGGGACCTGAAAAGCCAGCAATGCACTAAAGATGTGGGTGACACCAAGGCTCAGACCCTAACGGAGCAGACTCTGAGCCATGAGGGTGGAGATCCTAGCTTAGTTCACACTGCTGCACACCCTGGCTGCAGGAGGACAGCCGGTCTTGGGGCTCTGGCCTCGGATATCCTGGGCTAATTCTTCCACTTTCTAGCTGAGTGAACCCGGGAACGTCTCTTAATCTTCTTGAGCTCAGTTTTTGCCTTTGGATGGTGAAATAATGGTCCCTACCATGCAGGGGGTTGGGGAGGATTCAATGGGTAAGTGAATGGAAAGCTTGAGCCCAGAGCCTGTGCACAGTGGGCTACTCAGGAAGGTAGAATCATGCAAGACCAGGCCTGGAAATTCTAAAGGCACATGTTCCCCACAAACGTGACCTTGGCAGAATCAGTTTCTGAGAGCTGGCAGCACGAAGAAGTTGTATGGATGACAGAAATTCTCAAATTTGCGTATTTTCTTAAAGTGGGCATTTAAAAAATTCCACACTGGGGCAGGAGGAATGTTCTTAGCCCAGGGATTGCTATATATAGGTTCATGCATTTACTATGCATCGGTTCATCTAAGCCCAACCTCAGGGTCTTTGTATTTGCTGCTCCCTCTGCCCGGATCACTGTTTCCCCAGTGGGTCTCTTCTTATCATTCTAGTCCAGGCTTAGATAGTTGCCCTTCAAGAGACCTTCCCTGGGTACCCTATAAAAATGCATCCTTCACATAAACTCTTTCTCCCTTTCTCTACTTTGGTTTCTTCACGCTGCTTTTACTATCTGGCATCATCTTCTAAATTTATTTGTTTGTCTGTTTGTTGACTGCCTCCTTGTCTTAGCCTATTCAGGTTGGTATAACAAATTGTCATAACTGGGTAGTATATAAACAACAGAAATTTGGGCCGGGCACAGTGGCTCATGCCTGTAATCCCAGCACTTTGACAGGACAAGGCTTGAGGTCACGAGTTTGAGACCAGCCTGACCAACATGGTGAAACTCCGTCTCCACAAGAATACGAAAATAAGCCGGTGTAGTGGTGCACACCTGTGGTCCCAGCTACTTGGGAGGGTGAGGCAGTTGAATGGCTTGAACCCAGGAGGTGGAGGTTGCAGTGAGCCGAGATTGAGACACTGCACTCCAGCCTGGGCAACTGGGTAAGACTCCGTCTCAAAAAAAAAAAAATTAAAAAATAAATTTATTTTCACAGTTCTGGAGGCTGGAAATTCTAAGATCGGGGCATGGGTAGGTTTGATGCCTACTAAGGGCCTGCTTTCTGGCTCGCAGGTGGAGCCTTTCAGCTGTGTCTGCATATGGCGGAATGGGTAAGAGGCTGTTCTGGGGCCTCTTTCATAAGGGCACGAATTCCATTCACGAAGTCTCCACTCCCATGACGTGGTTCCCTCTCACAGTCCCCACCTCGTAATACTGTGACATGGGAATTAAGTTTCAACATATAAATGTTGGGAAGACACAAACATTCAGAACACAGCACTTTCCCATTAGATTGTGAGGATAAGGACTATATCTGAACCATTCACTTCTATATCCCTGTTGCCCACTATGTACCTGGCATACAGTAGGTGCTTTAAAAATGTTTGTAAAATGGGTGAATGAAATATTGTACTTTCTAATTCAAGCATTTTCTGAGCACCTACTGTGCACCAGGCCCTATGCTACGGGCTGTATATACGGAACTACATCAGTGAGAGTCCTCAACCCCAAGGTCATTCGGTCTAAAGAAAAAAGAGAAATTGCAACAAGTGCCATAGCAAACACAGCTGGGAAATTCACTGATGTAGTTTGGAGGTGTGTCTCCGCTCAAATCATATATTGAAATGTAATCCCCAGTGTTGGAGATAGGGCCTGGTGGGAGGTGATTGGATCATGGAGGAGGATTTCTTTTTTCATATCAGGAATGCAATATTAATTTAATAATAAAAAATTACCATAATTAACAGACTAAAAAAGGAAAAGCCTTACAATTCTCTCACTAGTTGTAGAAAAAGCATATGATAGAATTAAATATCCTTTCATTTTTTAAAAAATTATACTTTAAATTCTGGGATACATGTGCAGAATGTGCAGGTTTGTTACATAGGTATACATGTGCATGTTGGTTTGCTGCACCCATCAACTTGTCATTTACATTAGGTATTTCTCTTAATGCTATCCCTCCCCCAGCCCCCAACCCCCTGACAGGCCCCTGTGTGTGATGTTCCCCTCCTGCTGTCCATGTGTTCTCATTGTTCAACTCCACTTATGAATGAGGAACATGCAGTGTTGGTTTTCTGTCCTTGTATAGTTGCTGAGAATGGTGGTTTCCAGCTTCATCATGTCCCTGCAAAGGGACATGAACTCATCCTTTTTTATGGCTGCATATATTCCATGGTGTATTGTGCACATTTCTTTATTCCAATCTATTATTGATGGACATTTGGGTTGGTTCCAAGTCTTTACTATTGTGAATAGTGCTACCAATAAACATACGTTGGTGCATGTGTCTTTATAATGCATGATTTATAACCTTTGGGTATTAATACCCAGATGGGATGCTGGGCAAATGGTATTTCTAGTTCTAGATCCTTGAGGAATTGCCACACTGTCTTCCACAATGGTTGAAATAATTTACACTCCCACCAACAGTGTAAAAGTTTCCTGTTTCTCATGGAGGATTTCTAATGAATGGTTTTGTACCATCTCCTTGGTACTGTCCCTGTGATAGTGAGGGAGTTCTTGTGAGAGCTGGTCATTTAAAAGTGTGTGGCCCCCACCGCCTCTTTCTCTTGCTCCTCCTTCACCAGGTGGTGTGCCTGGTCTCCCTCTGCCTTCCATCAGGATTGGAAATTTCTTGAGACCTCCCCAGAAGCTGATGCCACCATGTTTCCTGTGCAGCCTACAGAACCGTTAGCCAATTAAACCTATTTTCTTTATAAATGACCCAGTCTCAGGTATTTCTTTCTGGCAATGCAAGAACAGCCTAACACATTCACCTCCAGCTACTGCAAGCATTCATGGGGATGAGTGAAAGGAAGGAGAGAGGCGGCTGCTGTGTTGAGGGTTTGCTCTGTGACAGGATGGTGCACCTGCCACCTCTGGCTCATTTTACACCTGCCACACTAGCCCATTTTACAGATTAAGCATTGGGAACTCAGAGATGTGAACTGACTTGACCAAAAGCAAACTCAGGGCAGAACGAAGACTGGGATCAGGGAGGCCTAATTCCAAACATTGTGTGTTTCACCTCCTCTACCATAAGGCCTCTCTTGCCCAAAAGAAAGAATACAAGTCCAGCTAAAGTGAGCTCAAGCAAAGAAGATAGAGATATGTAATTATTATCATTGTTATTACTATTTTTTCTCATGTAACAGATACATCAAAAAGTAACAGCCTTCAGGCATGACTGGATCTAGGGTCTCAAACACTATCACTAGAACTGCTCCATTCTTAGAGAGGCTCTCAAGTCAAAGTGACAAGATGGCTGCCTGCCATGCCAGCCTCCTCTCCTCTCCCCTCCCCGCAAAAGACCAAGTCCAGAGGGAAAAACAATGCCTCATTGCAGGCCTTTGAGGTTGGCTAATCTGGCACCCATTTCCATCAGCCTCTTCCTGCTATAAAGGCTGTGCAACAAAATGTCCACCTTTCTGACCCTTCTACAGCTGGGTGGCCACAGGACACAGTTCTGCTCAATGAGACATAAGCTGAAGTTTGTGGTGAGGGAGAGCTTTTGCTCCTCAGACAACAGGAGCAGTTGTGGCTGGAGCTGCCCCTTCCCATGTTGCCTTGATCACAGACATGATATTTGAAGCACAGACCATCTTGCAACCAGGAGGAAAGGCCGAGAAAAAAAAATCATCACTATTTTTTAGCCCTGACATTGTTAAGTTGCTAGACTCCTAATGTCAGACTTCTTCCTAAGAGAAAAACAAACATCCGATGTTTAAGCCACTGCATTAAATTCACTGTTACTTGTAGCTGAAAGCATTCCCGACTAATACAACTCTCTGTCTCAGGTCCCCATAAAATTCCTGGGAAGGCATCATATTGGTTCTAATGGGGTCATGCTCTCATTCTGGAATGGATTATGGTGGCCAGCAGAGATGGGATGTGCCAATTGACCACTCCAGTGGCCACCCTTACTATATAGGCTTCGAGTGGGTAGGGTTGTTCTCCAGCACAAACGTTAGTAGAGTTGGGAAGTGGTGGCTACACTCCCTATACCTCTGAATCAGTGGAGGCAATACATTCCTTGTTCTTGGCTTAAAGTTTCTTCTGTTATTTCCAGGAACATGAAGATATTGACTCATTTATCCTCCAGGATTTTTATTTGGAATGCGAGGGGAGGATAATTCAGTGAACTGTCTAACTAGGGGATCTTCCTGGGAATAAAGGACAAGTAATAAAAACTGCATTAAATGCCAGTGTGCACAATGTCCTTTCTATGCACCATTCTGTGCCCCCAAGACACTTTCCCTACATGAGTTCTTGAGCCAGACAGACCTGAGTTCAAAGCTGTCTCCATCATGCCAGTGAGTGGGCAGCCTCGCCATGTCACCTCACCTCTCTGCACCTGCATCTCTAGAACTGGGGATGGAAGGACCTACTTCAAGGACCCAGTCTTCAAGAAAGAGTGGACCAAGTGCCTGCCTCATGGTGGCCCTTTGACCAGCAGCAACACCCAGAGTGCTTTCTCTGTGAACCCTTCCCTGACAATCCCAGAATCCCAGGGAGAAAATCTGCTCCCACCTGAAGCAGGAACCATCCAGCCATGAGTGAACCCACTGCCATTTCCTCCTGGCATATGGTTAGGCCATATTCCACAGCCTCCCTTGCAGTCAGGAGTGGCGCCGTGCCTGAGTTCCAATCCACTGCACTCCTTCCCCTTTGGTGGGCTTGATGCACACAGGTGTGAGGACCTCAGCAGCCACAGTGGAAGATAGCAGAGCCGCAGGACACCAGAAGCTTGGGTCCTGAAATCATTGCGCGCTAGAGCTGCTCACTCACCAGGGGCACCCATGTTGGGCTTTTGGTGAGTAAGGAAAAAATCTCTTTGGTGTTTGGTGCATGGTGCCTCTTGGGCTTACTAATCTTACCCACATGCACTGCTTCGGGGGCACCTGTACAAGTCTGCAGATGGTCAGCCCGGGAGGGCATTCCATGTGAGCACCAGCGAAGGCAGAGGGTGGGAGGTGAGGAGGTCTGAAGAGCCAATGGCAGCCACACTGTGGTGTTGGAGCCAGATTGTCTTTCAATCCTCCCACCTTGACCCCCAGATAGCAGCCCATGATCAGGATCATATCAAGCCTGTAGGCAGGGTAAGAGATTAATAATAATAACAACAGTAATAATAGGAGACTCTGCCAATATTCAAGAGCACTTACCACTCACCAGCTGCGAGCTGGTTGCTTTCTAGGCCTGATCTCATTTAATCCTTGCCATGGCCCAGCAATGAAGGCACTACTGATGTCAGTCCCATTTTACAGACAAGAATACAGAGGCCCATGACGCGTTGGAGGACATTCTCCAAAGGGCATGTTGTTGAGCTCAGCTTCTTTCCAGCACAGCCTTTCATCAGGGCTTGGAGCTTCATTCCATTTTATGTCCAGCATTATTCATGGGCTGAGGACACAGCAGTGAACAAAATAGATAGAAATCTGGACCTCGAGGGGCTGTGACTCTAGCAGGAGAAAATGGGCAATAAACACACAGAGAAGTAAATGTACAAAAGGAGTTTGGTGAAGGATGAGTGACATGAAGACAGCAGATCAGGATGCTGCGGTGGGTGAAGGGAGGAGGTGGTGCTGTGCATCTCGAGGTCGGAGGAAACCTCTCTGACACGGAGCTGAAAGCATTGCAGCAAACGAGTGAGCCAGGTGAAAATCTGGGTCAGGTTGTTCCTGGCAGAGGGAACAGCAAGGGCAAAGTGCAAGTGCTAAGGCCCTGAGGCTGGAAGGAGCTTGTCATGTTCAGGAACAGAAAGGAGAGCAGTGCGGCTGGAGTGGAGTGAGGACGGAGAGGGGAGGGGTGAGGCTGCAGAGCGAGTGGGCTGGGACAAGTGGCAAGTGTTGGTGGGCAATGGTGGGAGGGGTAGAGGATCCTCCGAAAAGACTCATCTGGATGCCAGCTCTGGGGGGCGCAAGGAAGGTATTCCAAGGAGGAGGGGAGACAGTCTTGTGATGACGCCTCCGACCCTGAGAGTCAGCGCCCTCACAGCCCCTGCCTGGCCTCTCACTCGCTGTGTGACCTGGAGCCGACCACTGCTCCGCTCTGGGCTTCCCTTTCCTCCTCTGTTTGAAGAGGGAGCTGGTCTGGTGCCACCATGTTACAGCTGTCTGTCCTTAGGCAAATTATTCAGCATCCCAGTACCTCAGTTTCCTCACCCGTGAAATGAGGATGGCCCAGTTCCAGGCTTATGGTGAGTACTAAATGCACACTGCCTGGTCTCAGTGGCTGCTGGGAATTACCATCATTACTGTTGTTTTGCCATTCTATTGCTATTGCCAGTGTTGCTATTAGTATTCAAAATGCAGATTGGTGGCTGGGTGCAGTGGCTCATGCTTGTCATCTCAGCACTTTGGGAGGCAGAGGTTAGAGGATTGCCCAGGGGTTCAAGACCAGCCTGGGCAACACGGTGAAATCTGATCTCTACAAAAAAATACAAAAATTAGCCAGGCATGGTGGCACATACCTGTAGTCCTTACCTGAACCCAAGGAGGTTGAGGCTGTAGTGAGCTGTGATTGCGCCACTGCACTACAGTCTGGGGGACAGAGACAGACCTGTTTAAAGAGGTATATTCTGAGCCAAATATAAGTGATCAAGACCTGTGACACAGTCCAAAGAGGTCCTGAGAACATGTGCCCAGGGTGGTCGGGTTCTAGCTTGATTTCATACATTTTATGGATACAGAAGTTACAGGCAGACATCAGTCAATCCATGTAGGGTGTACATTGGTTTTGTTGGGAAAGGCAGGACAACTTGAAAAGGGGGCGGCTTCGAGGTTATAGGTGAATTCAAAGATTTTCTGATCAGCAATTGGTTGAAAGAGTTTTTATCTAAAGACCTGGAATCAATCGAAAGGAATGTCTGGGTTGAGATAAGGGGTTTTGGAGACCAAAGTTCTTATTATGCAAATGAAGTCTGCAGGTAGCAGGCTTCAGAGAAAATAGAGGTAAAGGTCCCAGACTCTTCCTTAAATCTCTCCTGCATCAGGAAAAGACCTGGAAAGGGAAAAGGATTCTCTACAGGATGAAGATTTTCTCCACAAGAGACAGATTTGCAGGGTCATTTCAAAAATATGTCAAAGAAATACCTTTTGGGGGAAAATACTTCAATGTCTTTCAGGTCCTGCTATCTGTCGTGTGACGCTGTATGAGGAATTTGGTATCTTATTGCTACAGTCTGCTTTGTCAGTCTTAAGCTGTCTCTCTCTCTTTTTTTTTTGAGACAGAGTCTTGCTCTGTCGCCCAGGCTGGAGTACAGTGGCAGATCTTGGCTCCATGTAGCTTCTGCCTCCCGGGTTTCAGTGATTCTCCTGCCCCAGCCTCCTGAGTAGCTGGGATTACAGGCATGTGCCACCACACCTGGCTAATTTTGTATTTTAGTAGAGATGGGGTTTCACCATGTTGGTCAGGCTGGTCTCGAACTCCCGACCTCAGGTGATCCACCCACCTCAGCCCCTCAAAGTGCTGGGATTAAAAGCGTGAGCCACCGTGCCCAGCCCATTTCTATGAATGAAAAAATCTCATAAACTACGGAACATCCCTACACGCGTTACAAGGATTCACACGTATTCAAGCCCAGAGAACAGACTCACAGGAGCCCGTGAGTCTGATCCGCCCATCTTGGCCTTCCAGGCATGAGCCACCACGACCTGCCAAGTTCTCTGTTTTCATGTTAATGTTGGTCAACTGTGCCTGAATTCCTAAGAGAGGAGGGTATGAGGCAAGCCTGATCCCCACTTTCCATCATAGCCTGAACTAGATTTTCAGGGTTTGTTGGGTCCCCTTGGCTGAGAGGGGGATCCATTCAGTCAGTTAGGGGACTTGGAATTTTATTTTTGGTTCACAGTTCTGAGGTCCCTTCTGGCTTTCAGACTGGCCTGGTTGCTTCCCATCTGGTCACCTCTCTGTCAGTGTTGGGGATCAGTGTTCATCTCCCCCACGGATGTTCTGCCTGGAGTAGGGGTGGGAAATGGGACTGGACCTCCCTCCATGGGATGCACCTAGGCCCTCTCTGCTCCAGCCTTCCAGTGCTCCTCACCCAGACACCCTCCTGCAGGGACCCCAGTTTTACTCCTCTGAAAAAGAAAGTTTCCATCAGTAGAAGATAGGACCTGAAATAGTCCCTGAGCCTACATGTCTACTAGAGTAGATATTTTTGAAAGCCTGGAGAGAGGAGGAAGCAGGCAGGAAGGGGACGAAACCCCAGGCCTGTCTGCTGCCTCCAGGAAGACTGGTCTTCAGGACCCAGGGGCCCTCTGCATTCCTCCTGCCTCCCTATCTCATCCTAGCTCCTGCCCCGTCCCCACACCGCTTCTCTCCCCTTTCCTAATGGGATGCCCTTTTCTCTACTCCAGTCCAGCCCAGTCCTACTGGAGAACAGCAATTTGAGCTGGTCTTTCTGTGCTCCGGTTGATTAAAATGTAGAAGGTGCCTCTGTCCAGAAGACTTGGGTTGGCCCTAATCACTCCCGGCTCCCTTGGCTGTGTGACCACCCTCTGTTGGCTGCTGTCATCCCACATTGGAAGTGACGGAGGAGCAGAAGCACTAGTGGGTCACCAGTCGGTCTTCAGGCTCCAGGGCCAGCATTCAGACTGGGCAGGAGGTTTGTGGGTGGAAGGTGAGGTGGGCAGCCCATTGGCCACTCCTCAGGGCTGGATGGAAATAGTGATTAGGAATGTGGGCTTTGATGTCAGACGGCTTGGGGTTGCAGGCTGATTTTGCTATTTACTATTTGTGAGTTAAGTCCTCTGGGTTTCAGTTTCTCCATCTGTAAAAGGGGACTGATATTGGAAGATGTCCTACTTAGAATGGCACCTGAGCCATCGTAAACACTCAGTGAATCCACGGTGAGACTTCAACCCCCAGACTCCCACTGTTCCCTTGCCCCAGCTTCCCTGCACCTCTCCTGCCACTTCCCTCAAAGTTGCTCTCAGTCAGGCCTGGGGAGCCACAATCCAGAAATGAGGACCGTGACATCCCTCTTCACAGCTGTACCCAGCATCAAACAGTCAGTAGAGACTCAAAACACGGAGCCCCTACCATGTGCCGGGCACGGTTCTCTTTCCCGGCATAAACATGCCTGTTCTCTTTCTTATTTTGATACCACAGTCATTAATTCTGTGAAAAAGTTCTAGAAGGATATAAGGCAAAGAGTTAGGTTGTGTCCCGTCCATTCACTCATGGCTCCGCTCCCACCCATGGCTGCACTGTGGACACTGCTCTGCAGCTTCTTTTGTCTGCTGCACAATGGGCTCTGGACGGAGCCCTGTTGGCACAATGAGTGAGCCCTATATCAAGCTTTGTCATCGCTGCATCGTTTTCCACTGTGTGGCTGGGCCACCGTCAGTACAGCCAACTGTCTCTGATGGACAGCTGGGCTGCAGCCAGATTCCTTCTAACAGGGCTTCAGGGAAAGTCCTTCTCAGTGTCTCTTTGCGCACAGGGCACATTTCTCTAAGGCATGTTTCTGGATGTGAGACTGACAGGCAGCATGTGCTCCTTGTATGTGGGGGCCCTGTCAATCCCCACCTCTCCCGCAGGCTGTTCTAGACTCCAGCCCCCGAGTGGGAGGATGCCTATTGCCCTCTCTCTTCCATCCTGGCAGTCCCCAGCCTCCTTGCCTCTCTTGTTTTCTTGTTCCGATCAGTTCCAGGTGGCCAGAGGGTCGAGACTCCTCTCACAGTCGTGCAGTAGATGCTTGTCTCTCAATTGGTCAATCCTGGCTGAGATCAATATTTATCTTCATGTCAGTGGACATCATCACAGGCACCCGCAAGAATCAGCGATCGACGAGGAAGAGGTTTGGGTGCATGGAGGAGTGCTTTGCAGTGAGGGCTTTGCAGCATTGTGCCCTGGTTCAAGTCCTGGCTGTGTTCCTTGCTGGCTGTGTGACTTCGGATAAATTATTTGATGTCTCTGAGCATAAAAGCTGGGTCATCAGAAAAGCCAAGCTAGTAAGAGCACGTAGCTCAGATGGCTGCTGTAAAGTTCAGTTAAGTTGATATATGCTTAGTGCTGGAAAGGGTGCTGGTCACATTAACTGTTGGTATTATTTGGGCACCTCCAGCCCACATAATAATAAAGAGACTAGGAGGGATGTTGGGAGATATCAGATGTTGCTCATTGGAGGCTGTACTGAGTGTGCAGAGAGCTTCAGGGAACCTGGAGCTTTGAGAGGTAAAGGAACTTGCCAACTGGAACTAGAAACGCACCGCTGCCTGCAGCTCTCTGGGCTGTTTCTCTGCATGCACGGTGGGGTTGTTCGGGTCCCAGTCGGGAGGGTAGCTGGTATGAGGGTAGCCTGGCCTGGATGGGAACTGGGATTTCCAAGTCTGGCGCTCAGTCCAGAGCGTGAGCCTTGATGAGGAACAGATGCACTCACAGTCCGGGGTCCCCGCCCTCTCCTCCTCCACAGCCCAGGGTTGGGGTGGCGATAGCTTCCAGATGGACTTGGCTCTGAGTAGTGCCTTAAATGACTCCCTCTGAGTCCCTGAGAGGCGGGGCCGAGGGCCTCTTCCCTGGTTCTCAACCCCCCTGGCCCTGGGGGATACCTGCGGTAGTTAGGTTCAGGCCAGGTGACCTTGGGACTGTCAGCCCAGCTCAGAGCCTCAGTTTCCCCATCTGAGAAACAGGCATTGTCCATCAAGCTGGCTTGGCAGAGCTGCTGTGTCCTATGATAGCTAAGAAGAAACATGAAGGAGGACCAGGAAGCCCCAGGGAAGTAGGGCTTCTTTGATTTTATTTTCTTTTTGTATTTACTTTCTGAATGTATAGTACATATCCATAGCATAAAATTTCAAAGGTACAAAAGGGGTCATAGGTAAAAGTAAGCCTGTCTCCCAACCCTGCCCTCCAGACTGGTGGGGCTGTTCGGGTCTCTTCCCCGAGGCAAAATCCCTGTCATCAATTTCTTGAGAATCTGCCCAGAGATACTGTATGCATACGTAGGAATTTTTTACCCAATGATGACAAACTTCACACACACTATTTCACACTGTCCTTTTGTTACTTTAACAATACCCTTTAGAGATCTTCCTATGTCACTCCATAAAGTGCTTCATTTTGTTTTCTTTGGATGCCTGGCTAAGATGGTTTCAGAATATTACACAACTGTTCAACTGACCAATCGGGATGGACCCAAGCAGTGGATACCCCTACAGTTGTATATGGCTGCCGGCTGGATGCCAGCTCTGTGTCTTCACGGTTCACCATTGCATAGATGGGCCAATTGCAGGGATGGGTAATTTATAAAGGAAAGAGTTTTAATTGACTCACAGTTCCTCATAAGTGGGGGGACCTCAGGAAACCTACAATCACGGCAGAAAGGGAAGCAGGCAGGTCTTACATGGCAGCAGGCAAGAGAGTGTGTGAAGAAGCAAAGGGGGAAGAGCCCCTTAACCAGTCTTCAAGAGATGAGCACTGGCTGTTTCCAACATTTTGCTCTTTAAATGAAGGTTACAATACATACCCATTCTGTACATTTGTGGGAGAATATATGTAGAATAACTTTCTAGAAGTGAAATTGCATTTTACATCCGTATGTTTAAAAAAAAATCAATTTCCACTCCCTACCATACACAAGAATTAACTTGAAATCTACCATAAATCTAAATGTAAAACCTAAAACAGTAAAACTTCCAGACAGCAACATAGAAGGGAAATCTTTGTGACCTTGAGTTAGGCAAAGATTTTTTTAGGTACGACACAGAAAGCATAAACAATAAAAGAAAATAAGATAAATTTGACTTAATCAAAGTTCAAAACTTCTGCTCTTCAAATGATGCTATCAAGAAAATGAAAAGACAAGCCACAGATTAGGTGAAGATATTTGTAAAAGTCATATCTGATATAAGACTTATATCCAGAATATATGTTCAGTGCTTTCACAACTCAATAATAAGAACAAATAATCTAATAACAAATGGGCAAAAGGTTTAAAAAGACATTTCACCCAAAAACAGATATTGATGGCAAATACACACATGAAAAATACTCACTGTTATTGGGCATCAGGGAAACATATTAGAACCACAGTGGGCTACCGCTACATACCTGTTAGAATGGCTAACATGAAAAACAACTGATAATACCTGGAGAGGGTATCTAACAACTGGAACTTAGAAAAACAGTTTGGCAGTTTCTTACAAAATGACCCAGCTGTCCTACTCTTAGGTACAAAGAGTAATGAAACAGAAACTTGTGCTTTTAAAAAAAAACCTATATGCAAACATTGTAGCAGCTTTTCTCATAATCACCAAAAACTGGAAATAACTGTTGTGTTAGTCTATAAAGATACTACTCGAGATTGGCTGATTTATAAAGTAAAGAGGTTTAATTGACTGACAGTTCTGCGTGGCTGGGGAGGCCTCAGGAAGCTCACAATCATGGCGGAAGGGGGAAGCAGGGGAAGCAGGCACGTCTTACATGGCAGCAGGTGAAAGAGCCTGTGAAGGAGGCGAAGGGGAAAAGCATCAGATCTTGTGAGAACTCGCTCATTATTGTGAGAATAGCATGGAGGAAACTGCCTCCATAATCCAATCACCTCCTGCCAGGTACCACCCTCAACATGTGGGAATTATAGGGATTACAATTTGAGATGAGATTTGAGTGAGGACACAGAGCCGAATCCTATCAACTGTCCACCAACAGGTGAATGACTAAACAATGGACTACTATTCAGCAATACAAGGAAATGAATTAGGGAATGAATTATTGATACATGCAAAATACAGACGCATCTCAAATGCATTGTGTGGAATGAAAGAAGCCAGACTCAAAAGGCTGCGTCACTGGGGGAGGAGAACGGGAAAGCATGCAAGATGGACAGGGGGCCTTTGAAAGTGGCCACAGGGCTCAAGATGCGATGGCATCGCGGTCTGAAGAAAGGGAGCCCCATTGGTAGCGGGGCAGGGATAGGGAGTGATAGGGAGCTATTTGGGACAGGAGGCCCTCTTAGTGCAGTACAGAAAGTATGAGAAACTGATACTATGTGCAGCCTAAAACCCTCCCACCCTAAGCTGTGTGGCCTCAAGCAAGAGACTGAATCCCTGTGCCTCAGTTGACTCTTCTGTGAAGTGCTCCCTTCTCTGTTGGGCTGCCTCAGGAGTGAACTGTGCCTTGGACAGAGGGAGCACCCTCAATGCATTCCTTCCTTTCTTCTTTTTTTTTTAGACAGAGTCTCACTCTGTCACCCAGGCTGGAGTGCAGTGGCTCTATTGTGGCTCATTTCAACCTCCGCCCCCAGGTTCAAGCAATTCTCCTGCCTCAACCTCCTGAGTATCTGGCATTACAGGTGCCCGCCACTGCACTTGGCTAATTTTTGTATTTTTAGTAGAGACAGGGTTTCACCATCTAGACCAGGCTGGGCTTGAACTCCTGACCTCTTGATCCACCTGCCTTGGCCTCCCAAAGTGCTGGGATTACAGGCGTGAACCACCACACCCGGCCTCCTTCCTTCCTTCTTTCATTCATTCCACAACTATAGATTGTCTGCCAAGTGCCAGGTGCTCTTCTGGGTGCTTGGGACATGGTAAACAAAGCAGATACAGTCCCCATGCACAGTCTAGTGGGGAAGACAAGCACAGTCAGGTGAGGGAGGCAAACTATAAAGAGGTAAACTGGCCAGGCGCGGCGGCTCATGCCTGTAATCCCAGCACTTTGAGAGGCTGAGGAGGGCAGATCGCTTGAGGTCAGGAGTTCAAGATCAGCCTGGCCAACATGGTGAAACCCTGTCTCTACAAAAAATACAAAAATTAGCCGAGTGTGGTGGTGCATGCCTGTAATCCGAGCTACGTGGGAGGCTGAGGCAGGAGGATCACTTGAACCTGGGAGGCAGAGGTTGCAGTGAACCCAGATCATGCCGCTACACTCCAGCCTGGGTGACAGAGTGAGACTCCCACTCAAAAGAAAAAAAAAGAGGTAAACAGATAAAGAAAATACTTTTAGATCATGATAAAAGTTAGGAAGAAAAAATTTTCAAGGCACTAAATAGAGAATGACTTGGAGCGGGTATGATATTTAGAGAAGGTTATCAGCAAAAGCCTCTCTGAAAAGGTAACATTTGAACAGAGATTTAGAGGGAGAGAAGGAACCAGCCATGTGGAGATCTGGGGGAAGAGCATTCCAGGCAGAGGGGATAGCAAGTGCAAGGGCCCTGAGGCCAGAATGAGTTTGGTGTTTTAGGAAAGAAAAGGCCAGTGGATAGGGCAAGGAGGAGAGGGCAGGAGGTAAGGTCAGAGGAGTGGGGAAAGTCTAGCTTGCACCAGCCCTGACATGGGACAAGACGCCCTCTATGCCCTTGGTCCTGGTGGCTCCTGCTTCCTCCTTTGTGTCCACCCAACATGATGGGTGGGCTTGGCCATCCCCAGATCCCTCTTGATGCCCCACTACTTGCCCTGCCCCGCCCAACAGTGAGGTCCAGCCTCCCAAACAGCTCCTCTTGCTTGTCATTGGATTAATGGGCAGGAATTTCTTCTGTTTTTTCAAAGCCATTGCCCCCAACCACAGTCCCCTAAGATCATGACGGTGCCATCAATCATACATGAACTGTTGAATGATGAATGCATCACTGTTGATGTGCAGGAGGCGCCCCAATGTGAGGGCTCGGAGCAGAGTCTCAGCCTCTCACAGACCTGGCTGTGCCCTTGGCTCCACCTCCTATGACCTAGGGCCCTGAGCCTCAGTCGCCTCACCTGTAAAATGAGGCAAAAAAAACATGCAAATAGATGTCCAACCTCAGTAGTAGTTAGAGAAACAAGAGCTAAATAGCAGTGAGGCGCACCCTTTACCTCCATTTCCTGGATTAGCAAATAGTAGAGTCAGGAACTTCCAAGTATTCATGAGGATGTGGGCCATGGGGATTCCGTGTTCTGCTGCTGGGTGTTTGGACTGGTTTAGTACCTAGGAGCCTAAGAAAGGGCGTATCTGATGACCCAGGCATTTTCCTCCTGGGTGTATACCCCAGAGAACTTCTCCTGAAGCTCCAGAAGGAGCCCATTCGAGGTCATGGGTCACTGTGATGGTGTTTGAGGATGTGAGCAGTAGATGAGAATCCATGTCAATGCCTGGAAAAGCAAACTACAGGGGCCTCTAAAAAATACCAGATGAGGGCCGGACGCAGTGACTCATGCCTGTGATCCCAGCACTTTGGGAGGCCAAGGCAAATGGATCATTTGAGGTCAGGAGTTTAAGACCAACCTGGCCAGCATGATGAGACCCAATTTCTACTAAAAATACAAAAATTAGCCAGGTGTTGTTGTGTGCACTTGTTATCCCAGCTACTGGGGAGGCTGAGGCAGGAGAAATGCTTGAATCTGGGAGACTGAGGCTGCAGTGAGCCAAGATCACAGCACTGCACTCCAGCCTGGGCGACAGAGTGAGACTCCATCTGAAAATAAATAAAGAAATAAAAATAAATAAAAAAATGAATAAAAAACACCAGATTAAAAAAGAAAACCAAAATGTAAAAATAAAAAACACCAGGTGTATGGGAGAAAAAAATTGAAGACAGGGAAATCTGTAGCACAAGATCATTTATGTGAATTTTTTTTTTTTTTTTTTGAGACAGAGTTTTACTTTGTCACCCAGGCTGGAGTGCAGTAGCACAATCTTGGCTAACTGCAACCTCTGCCTCCTAGGTTCAAGTGATTCTCCTGCCTCAATCTCTCGAGTAGCTGGGATTACAGGCATGCACCACCATGCCCGGCTAACGTTTGTAGTTTTAGTAGAAACGGGGTTTCGCCATATTGGCATGGCTGATCTTTAACTCCTGACCTCAGGTGATCCACCCGCCTCAGCCCTTCAAAGTGCTGGGATTACAAGCATGAGCCACCGTGCCCGGCCCATTTCTATGAATGAAAGAAATCTCACAAACTACAGAACATCCCTACACGCATTAAAGGATTCACACGTGTTCAAGCCCAGAGAACAGGCTCACAGGAGCAGACGCTTGGGTGGGAGGGGGAGGGGATAGGGCAGAAAAGCATCAAGAGCAAAATCCAATTCAATCCAATTGTGCAACAGACAGTTTGCAGAATTGATGAGAATGTTTAACCCAGGTCTTGGCATCCAAAGTCCAAGTAAAAAAATAAATACGATAAAGCAGATAAAATGGGGGATGATGGAAGGGTGGCGATAGCAGTGCCTTTCTCATGGTGAATCCTCAAGGCTCCGATGAGCGAAGCCATGCAGAGTACTCAGCCAGGTGCCTGGCACGCAGCAAAGTGTCCGGTGCACAGTAGGGCTGCCCAGCTGTAAGCGGTGTGTGTATTCTCTCCAGCCTTGAATTCTGGCCTGGCTCTTTCTGCTTCTTGGGCAGTGCTGTCCTCTTGTGGCCTACACAGTGATAGGACTTACACTAAATAGAGATTGGCCATGGTCCAAGGTATCTGATAGAGCGTCGGAGGAGGGAAGGGAGGGAGTCACATGGGGGAGATAGGATCACAGGAGGCAGATGGGATCACAGGAGGGAGATGGGGTCACAGGAGGAAGAGCGACTTCCGATCGGGGAAGAGATGGTGGATAAGGCCTCCTGGAGAGCGAGTGTCTAGGCTGAAGGATAGATTCGATTGGGAGTCAAGGGGATTGATGAGCAAATGAAAGAATGAATGGAGTTAGGATATTGAGCTTGAGCATTACTTAGCCCTACTGTGTGCCAGGGCTTTACATGCCTCATATCATTTCATCCTCTACCATCCCTGGGAAGGGGAGTTACTGCTTCTGTCTCCTTTGCAGCTTCAGAAAGGGAGGCTCAGTGGGTTAGTGACTCGTCCAAAGTCAAGCTGCCAGCTGCACACAGAGCTTGGATATACACCCAGGTTGATGTGACTTGCTGGGGGACTCTACCTTCTCCACTTTGGGGTGGACCGAGGGACCCCAGTGAGCATAGGCACAGACCACCCCTGAGTCTGTCTGGACCATGTCTTAGCAGAAGTTTAATACTAGACCTGCACAGCAGGTGGAGATGGGTGGGACCTGTGTGGACAGGAGGAAGCAGACTGTGGGACAGTGTGCAGGGGCTCACTCCAGGGCTGGACCCTCACTCTTTGGCAGGCAGCTGGGGCACCACACCCAGGGGTTAAAGGTGGAGGCTCACTTCTTAAGCTAAAGGATGTCTCCAAGGCACTCTCTGAAAAATGCCTCATTTTGGAATTTACGTCAAAGCCATTTAAAATCCTTATTAAGAATATTTAAAGATCAGTTTTCAAAATGTCTCCTAAGTATTTCATTTTTATTTTTCTTGACTTGGTAATATATTCCCATGGCTAAAAGTTCAAAAGGAACCAAAGAGAAAGGTAAGTCTCCTTTCTTTCCTCCCAGTCTAACCTCTCCCCACCCCAGAGCCATCACTGTTACTGGTTTCTAGAGTGTTTTGTCACCTATAGGTTTTGTGAATTCATGAATCATACACACATGTGTATTTTCACTCCTTCCCTTCCCCCCATGTGGGGGCTTACTAGGCACACTGTTCTGCAACTTACTTTTTTCACTTAACAATTCATCTCAGGGATGCCCCGTCATTGTGTCAAATCCTTCCTCATGGTGCTTCTCGGCCATGCGGTGTTGCACTGAGTGCCATGAGATTGCATCACAATGCCTCTCCTCTAGATATTTAGGATGTTTCCAGCATTTTGTGATCATGCACAGGACTGCAGGGAACAGCTGTGTAAGCAGGTACACCTGTTCTGCTGCACATGGGCCAGGCTAATTGGAGGATAAATCCCTAGAAGTGGATTGCTGGGACAGGGGACATGTGCACTGTGATCTGAATAGATGTCGACTCACCTTCTGTAGAGGTTGGGTCAAGTCACTCTCCTGAGGAAGGTAGGGGAGGGGGCGGCTTATCCCCACCCAGCCAAGGCCCTGTGGTTTCATTTTCTTTGTTTTTCTTTCTTTTGTATCTTTTTTTTTTTTTTTTTTTTTTTTTTTTTTTTTTTTTTTTTTTTTTTTGGCTCTTAGCCAATCAGATAGGTGGAAAATGGTAGCTCTGTGTGGCTTATTGTCATCTAATTTGAGTAAGGGTGACTGTTTGGAGTTCCTTTTCTGGATGAAGCATTTTTGCCTCACGGGGACAGTGCTGAGCTGATGACATGGCAGTGCCACTCTGGACACGCTGATTCCCCCTGAGGCTCATCTTCTCGGGCTGAGTGGCACATGCGCCTGTGGAGGCCAGCTCATGGAGTGGTCGCCTGGTGGAGGGCAAAGTTTTTGAGTTCCCATTGCACTACTTACTTTCTGAGCCTCGGATTCCCCTTCTGTAAAAAGTGGAAAGAATAAAAGAACCCACTTCAGATGGCTCTGAGGAGGATGAATTTAAGTTTTTAATGTGAAATGCCTGGCACAGTTCCTAGCTCAGAGTTAGTGCTTAGGAAACGTTTGTTGAATGAAGAAATGAAAGAGATATAATCATTTTAAAAACTTTTATTGAGTACGTATTATGAAGGCTTGCTCATGTATTCATATATTTAAACCTCACAGTGACACCATGAGGGATACTTTTCTTATCCTCCTTTAAAGATGAGAAAACTGAGGCACAGAGAAAGATACAGGATCTTGCCGGTCATTGGTGGCGACGGGATTTGTGATCTTCTGTCTGCTCTTACCCGTCTCCCTTCCCTGCCTCCCACTCTAGGAGAGAGGTACCACCCTAAACCCCATTCCAGCTGTCCATTGCATGAAACAACCTCCCCAACCTCAGAGGCATAAACAAACAACCATTTTGTCATGTTCCTGGATTCTGAGGATCAGGAGTTCAGACAGGATAAGGTGGGAAGCTTATCTCTGCTGGGCCTTAGATGGGAGGACTCTGTGGCTGGGAGGATTCTGCAGTGGGGAGGTAGGACAGCAAGGACTAGAAGACCCACTCGTGTGAAGGCTTCTTCAGCTGCAAGTCTGGCTGTGGATCCATTCCACCTTGGGGATGGTAGGTTGGCTATGGCTATGGGTGAGGGTGGGAGTCGTGGGGGGCTGAGTGGGAGCCATCAGACCCCGGGCTGAGTCCACATGTTCCAAGTCTGACAGCTTAGGAGGCTTAGAAATTCCAGGCCTGGCGCCCCAATCAGTAGCTTCTCCAGAATTTTGCAAGTGCTGTTCGCTCCCCCTCCCCACCCATCTCATTAACACCTCGCACTCTTCAGTTCTCAGCTCGGCTATCTGGTCCTGGAGGAGGAGCTTCCTAACCCCTGTATGCCTTAGATGGGATATGCTAGGTCCTGAACTCATGGAAGGTCTTATCACATTGTTGGGATTGACTGTCTGCAGACTGAATGCTTGGAGGACAAGGCAGGGTCTTTATCACCAGCACCCAGCACAGTACCAGGCACACAGTAGGCACTTTATGCATATTCACTGAATGAATGAATGGGTGAGACTGATGGATTTTGAATGACTTGAACTTGAGCCTCTTTTTCCTCCTAGAAGTTAGCTGGCAACGTAGCTGTGAAGGTGGCAGGAGATGGGTGGGAAATGCGAGGTTAGTAAGAGGAATTGGTAGAAAAATGGTAGTCATGATTTATGCTGAGGAGAGAAAAGCAAAGGAAATTAGATACTGCACCTGAAATACTTAGCAATGTTTGGTGCATAATAGGTGCTCCATAAATATAAGATGATGTCATCATCCTCATCCTCATCATTACTATTATTTATATTATAAGAATGCATATTTCCTGAATTAGAAGGTCCACATAGGATGGCTTGAAATATTCCTCTGGGCTGGGTGCGGTGACTCACACCTGTCATCCCAGTACTTTGGGAGGCTGAAGCAGGAGGATCGCTTGAGCCCAGGAGTTCAAGACCAGTCTAAGCAACATAGCAAGATTCTGTCTCTACAAATAATTTTAAAAATAGCTAGGTGTCATGGTGTGCATCTGTAGTCCTAGTTACTCGGGAGGCTGAGGTGGGAGGATCACCTGATCCCTGGAGGTCGAGGCTGCAGTGAGCCGGGATCATGTCACTGACCTCCAGTCTGGGCGACAGAGCTATTATCCATCTTAAAAAAAAAAAGACAGAAAAAAGAAATTTTCTTCCAAGTGAAAATGGAGAGGTGTAATCCCCACAGGTCACCTGGGCCAGATGTCTGGGCAGGAGGTCATGTTGCGGTGACTCACTTGGGGATGCTGGGCTTGGGTCATCCTCTGAGTCAGATTTCCCTTCTGTGCAAGGAAGGGCCTGAGACAGGGACCTGTGAGTCTGACACTCTTTACACACCTGAGAAGGCAATTCAGCTGAAGTCCTCATTGCAACTATTGTCCTTCAGCCTGAGGCAGTCAGTCCTTCGGTCTGAGGCAGCCTGTCCCCTGTCCTCCGCTGCCCTCCACCCTGCTCCAGTCCTGCTAGGAGAGAACAGCAAGTCTCCGTTTCAGAAATGCGCTCCTTTACGAGCCTGGCTGCGACCTGTTCCTGATTGATTGGCGCCATCCAGTGGTAGAATGTGGGCATGACATGCAGGGCTGGAGTGAGGAGTCAGGCAAGGATGAGGATGGAGTGAGCAGGTGGGGGGATCTGCAGAGAGGGCCCTAGTGTGGCCCAGTTGGAAGCGGTGACAGGAAGAACCCAGCAGGGATTCCTTATCTCTGGCCAAGGGGTTGTTCTCTCCTGCTGGCATAGCATCCGGAAGGTCAATAGCAGCGGAACCTTCCCCTGGGCTCTGCCCAGACTGCCCTTCTTTGGCTGTGTGACCCCACCCTGTTTCTGAGCTTCTCTGTGAACTTCTCCAAGCTTGGCTTGTAAGAAGGGAGTGGATGATGCCCATCTGACAGCAGGGTCTCCTTCCCAGAGAGGTGCCTCAGTCCTCCAGAGAATGTGGGAGAGGCTGGGATTTGAAAGGATTGGAGCTGGGGGACAGGGAATGTCTGAGATGGAAAGGTTATAGGAGGGGCTTGGGCCCTGAAGAAATTTCATCTTGTAATCTGAAAATATTAAAAAACCGCCACAGCCCCCAGCTGAGGACAGAGGACCAGGCCCCCCGAGGGGAAAGAACATGGCCAGGGGATTGCAGGACTGGAAACTTCCACTCTCATCTTGGTCTTTTAGAACTGTGAAAATTAGAACGCTCAGCATCCTACAATGGAATCTTAACAGGAAACACTATATAGTGTATGTATGTGTGTGTGTGTATACATACATATATTTATTTATATATGGGCTGGACATGGTGGCTCACGCCTGTAATCCCAGCACTTTGGGAGGCTGAGGTGGGAAGATCATTTGAGGCCAGGAGTTCAAAACCAGCCTGGGCAACATATTGAGACCCCCCATCTCTGCAAAAAAAATTAAAAATTAGCTGGGTGTGGTGGTGTACACCTGTAGTCCCAGCTACTTGGGAGGCTGAGGCAGGAGGCTTGCTTGAGGCCAGGAGTTTGAGGCTGCAGTGAGTTGTGATTGCACCACTGCACTCCAACCTGGGTGACAGACCAAGATCCTGCCTTAAAATAAAATAAAATAAAAGATACATATACATACACACACACATACACACTAAACTCTATAGCATCAGATCATTGAGCCTTGAGGTCAGAATCAGAATTGCAGGCACAAATCTAGACTCAGCCCTCTGAGCTGGAAGTCATCTGAGAGCCACCTCTCCCCTCAGCT
This sequence comes from Rhinopithecus bieti, assembly GCF_001698545.2. NCBI lineage: Eukaryota > Metazoa > Chordata > Mammalia > Primates > Cercopithecidae > Rhinopithecus > Rhinopithecus bieti. The sequence goes on along the minus strand of NW_016812222.1, from coordinate 695,582 downwards.
TGTCTTTGAATGAATGTTTGCTCCTAAACGTGTTCGCAATGAATAGATCTGGGGGAGGGCCCTAAAATCTGAATTTCTAAAAAGCTCTCCAGGGGATGCTGTTGCTGGGTCTTGCAGATTTCGGCAACAGATTCAATTTAGTCATGCTTCCTCTTCATCACATGGGGAAACTGAGGCCTGGGAAGTGGAAGTGACTTGACCTAGACCCTACCAGATAGCTGGTGACAGGCTGGAGCTCCCAACTGTGCCTCCCAATGCCAAGGCCACTCTCACTCGCAGCCCAGGGTGTTTAGATGGCCCCGTAGGACTGTCAACCTCCTAGGTGCCCCTGGTCCCTGAGACATGTGGCTGGTGAGACTGCGAGGTTCTGGGGCTCGAGGTGTTACCCTCTTCTGCCTCTGGCTGAACCTGCTTCTTGAGAGTGGCCTGGAGGGGCTCAGGGCCCGTCCTCTTTCGTCAGCTCCCCCCAAGCTGAAACCCCACCCCATCCCCAATACACCCTGACCCCTCTCAGCCCCAAGCATTCCTGCGAAAAGCACTGCACATGTTTTAAATTCTGCTACTCCAAACTCATCAGTATCATGGTTTTGCAACACCCTCTCGATGCTCCAGAAGCATTTGCTTGTTTCTTTTCCCTTTATTAAAAAAATTAAAAAAAAATGTTAGGGTCTTGAAACAATAACAACAGAGCATTTCAGAGGCACAAACGTTTGCAGAAGAGAAGCTGGTGGCCTGGCCAGGCGAAGGAGGGGGCTCTAACTGTTCTCAGGGAGGTGAGAGGAGGGAAGTCAGAGAGAGGGTGGGCCTGGGGAGGGTCAGCCAGGGGCTCCCCAGCTGCCAGGTGGAGGGCAGGTCTGGGGGTGGGTGCTCTCTTGGGGTAGGGGATGTAATATTTAGTCACCTAGAGCCTCTCCCCCAGCCTGCTGACCACATTCCTTCCCCAGGCCACTCCTGGGCCCCTTGGAGCTCCGACTCTGGCTTCTCCTGCCCATTCCTGTCCCAGCCACAGAGCCCAATGTGTTCAGGCCAGCCAGTCACAGCAAATACAAATCCCCTTTCTGAAGATTCCGGGGAGCAGAGCAGGAAGAGGTGTTATGATGGCAGAAGGACAGGCAGGGAGGACAGACTTGCTTCCAAGCTGGGTCTGACCTGGAGACTCCCCCCAGCATCCTTCCTGCCTAGGGCAAGGGGCATCACAGCGAAGCACAGATGCTCAAGTCACTGGTGGTGGGTGTGGGCGAGTGCACGGACTTTGCCTTGCTGCCAACCCACAATTTCCTATATTTCCCCACTCAAATGACCCCCGAAGTCTCCTCTTGGCCGTGAATGTACTGAGCAGAGCCGTCAGGTAGAAGCAGAGCCTGAAGGCTTCCTGTGTGACCCTGGGCAAGCCACTTCCTTCTCAGGCCTGTTTCCCCACATGGGCAGGAGGTGCTGAAGTGGGGAACGGAGCCGCTGGATAATCTCAGCTTTCCTTTCCATTTCAATGGCCTCTTCTGGTCTGGGCAGGTAGATCCCCCAGCAGTGACAGTTCACCTGATCCAGCTTGGGAAAAAGGGGCAGGAGACCCATGAGACGGAGGCCCGTCAGGGAGTGCTGATGAGGGTGGCAGGCAGCGTGCAGAGGATGACCTGGCTGGCCCAGGGCTGGCAGCCCAGCCAGAGGCCAGGTCGTGGCCCCCATGGCCAGCTGGGGGAAGTGTCCAGGCCAGGCCTCTGGAAGCCCTGGAGCCTTGCCCAGCCAGTTCCTCGGGGTGGCTGGTGGCTGAGGGCTGTGGAAATGGTCTCCGGGGACTGTCCAGAGAACCAGGTGCTCACAGCTCAGCGTCCTGGAGCCTCCCCCAGAGCAGAAGCAAGGCCCTCAGGACTCAGCCTTGCTGTGCCCCAGCTTTGCCCTCTGGAAACCCTTTCTCTGCAAAGATGCGGTCAGGGAAAGTCCTGGGAAAAGATGTTTGCTTTCTTTAAGTTGTAGTTAGAGAGAGCTGCAGGGGAGGGCACAGGCTCATGGTCCCTCTTAAAGTGTGTGTGAGAGGGAGAGAAGAGGAGGGAGAGAGAGAAGGACGTGGTGAAGGACAGGAAGAAACACAGAAAGAAAAAGAAAGATAAAAGATAAGTGAAAAAGAAGAGGAAAGAAGGGAAGGAGGGAGGGAGAAAGGAGAGGAGAATGCAGGTGGAAGAAATAAAGTAAATAAAAAAGAAAAAGAAAGGCAAGGTAGATTGACAGAAAAATGATAGAAGGGTGGAAAGAAAGAGAGGACAAATGGAGAAGACGGAGGAGGAAGGGTAAGAGGAGAGGAGGAGGAGCAGGAGGAGGTGTGCAGGGCCGAGGACTAGGACCAGAGAGCCGAGAGAGCCGGCGGTCAGGGCTGCAGGCCGGGCTGGCGCGGCCTCACGTCCAGCCTGCGGTCCAGCTTCCTGTCCTTGCGTGGGCGCCGGTCCTTCCTGCCCTTCTTCTGGCCGGAGCTCCTCTCTGCAAGGAGAGCACAGGGCCCGGTGACCAAGGCTGCAGGGCCAGTTAGGTCCTGGGAGCCTCCTCAGTCCTCAAAGACAAGGGTGCCCCACCCACTCCTCAACAACGAGCCTCAGAAGAACATTTAGGCACTGACCTTGCAGTCCCTCCTGTTGAGAGTTTGGACCGCGGGCTAAGTTACCCCAAACTGAACCTTTCTCTCTAGTTCTTCAGGGAGTGCTGAGGGCCACTAACTTGCTCAGGGCTCTTTTGTGCTGGAGATCTGGCTTGGCCAGGCCTGCAGATTCACCTGGGGCCCCCCAGTCAGCATGTAGGGTGGCTCCATGGGAGTCCCATGGCTTTCCCCGGCACACTCCTTCCATAGCCAAGCAGGCTCTGTGCTGGACACTGGGCACCTTTCATCTGTGTCCCTGCACCAACTTCTCCATAACACTGTGGCAATAATACTTGAGCATTTAGCAAGTGCTCACCATATGCAGGTCACAGCCCCAAGCGCTTTATGTATATGAAACTCACAACAGCCGGGAGAGGCAGGTAGGGTCTGAGCCGCACCCAGTCCCGTCTTCTACAATTGTCCTCTCTTTCTCTCCACCCTTCTATCATTTTTCTGTGCCAGTCTACCTTTCCTTTCTTTTTCTTCTTTATTTCCTTTATTCTTTCCACCTCCATTCTGGCTGTGCCTGCTGCCCGGGGAGTTCTTCCGAGCAGTTGCTTGTCATTGTTATTGACAGGTGAGAAGACCACAGCACGGTTGGGAGCAAGGCCAGCCCTAAGTTTCTGCTTTACAAAGTGTCTCCACACCCAGGACATTCTTCTACATTGCTTGGGCCCCCTTCAGTTCCCTGCAAGGAGCTGTGTGTCCATTTGAACATGATGAACCTGAGGCTCCACAAGTACTTTCTTTGAAGGTGTGCGGCTAGGCTGTTTAGAGGACCCTCCCAGCCTAGTGGCAACGGAAGGGCAGTTTATCCTTAGGTTGTCAACTGTGTGCCTGTCTCCCAAGAGTCAGGAACTGTGGCTTCCAGTCCTGGCTCCTTAGACTGCAGAGCAGGAGTCAGGAGTAAGGTCAGCCTGCCCTTTTGGGATCCCCCCACGGCCCATTCTGAGCCCTTGGGGAGCACTGAAGCCAACTCCCACTCTGTGCTGCGGAGCTGACTCTGCAGGCCTCAGGTAGGACTGCATCTGGAGATGGCGTGTGGGTGCTGCCTGAGTGGCCTTGCCAGCTCTGATGTGGGGGTGTGGGGGCCAGTGGCTTTGTGTCCCTACCCCTTCCCTAGGCCTGCCTGACAGCTGCTCATGTACCCATACAGTCACCCACCCATCCCTCCACTTATTTACCCACCTACCCGATTGCCGTCCACTGAACTGTCATCCACCTGTTAACTCATCTGCTTACCTCCATACCCACCTCCATACCCAATGACCCATCCATCCACCTAGGCACCCACCCATCAGCCATCCATCCACCTGTTCACCTACCGACCTACCTACCCACCCACCTAATCATCCACCTACCTACTCATCCACCCATCTACCCTCCCACCCACCCATCCATCCACTCATCCAACAAATATTAACTGGACACCGACTATGTGCCAGACTCTGTTAGAGGCACTAGAGAGACAGCTGTGAACAATGCAGACAAAGCCCTTACCCTCACTGGAGATCACACTCTAGTAAGGAAAACAAACACTGAACAAAGCAAATACGAGAATGAGCAGGCTCGTTTCAGAAGGGTGCAAGTGCTACCATGTGATATGATGGAAAATGACTCCTGGGAGGGGGACTCATGGGAAGCCTCTCTGATGAGGAGCCGCTGCAGCTGAGACCTGGATGATGCAGGGAGCTACAGTGGGGTTGTTGCAAGGATTAGAGTCATGTTTCACAGCACTGAGCACAGCCAGCACATAGTAGGTGCTTTACGAATGTTTGCTGTTGTTGTGATTATTATTATCCAGGGGAAAAGTTTTCCCCTCATGGCCCCCCCACAGCCATTCACCCCCCGTTCTTGGAGCCATGAGAGGTGCGATGTGGTAATGAGTGCAGGAGAACTGTCTGCCTCCTGTGTGAGTGCTTCCCTGGCTCTGGGGTCTCTTAGGTTCTCTGGTTCCATCTGAACCTCACTCCGTCCTCACCTGCCCAGTATGACTCCCAAAGGCTCCCATCTCTGCTATCTGCACTCCCAACCCAAATAGCACAAGTCCTTCTGAAAGAGGAGTGTCCCTGAGTTCAAATCCTGGCTCCATTACATCCCACCTGGGTGCCCCGGGTGGCCTGGCTCCAGGTCCCTCATCCTTCATCATGACTTTAGATTCCTGTTTGCATGACGAGTTATGTTTGAATTCTAGGTCCACAGCTCCCTGGCTTTGTGACCCTTAGGTGAATGACTCAACCTCTCTGGGCCTCAGTCCCCTCATCTGTAAAATGGGGATAATGTTAGTAACACCTACTGCACAGCATCATTGTGAAGATTACATGAGTTAACGATTATAGAGAATTCGGCACAGTGCCCAGTCAACACTGCCAATTCCGTGTCATTACTACTCACCATTCACATCTTACAAATATACCCTGTGGCCTCTCTTCTATGTAAATCAGTGGTCCTTAATATCTCCCAGACATTTTGGAAATACGTGTAGTGGTCTGGGATGCCACAGTGAAGGGGGTTCCTGTGGCATTCAGTGGATGGCAATCGGGATGCAGTGTGGGACAGTCCCCCACAAAGACGAGTTGTCCCCCATTCCATCCAGTTCTCTCACATCGTGCCCCACCCTTATGTAGCTGAAAAGTCTGCTTGCTGGGAGCTGAATTCTGTTTTACTCATGAATGCCAAGTGATTTCGAACACTTGCACTCACTGAAGACTCTAGGGCACTGCAAGTGTGGTGTCAATCAGAGATCAGTTTGGTTGGACCTTACTAACTGCTGGTCACTTTTGGGAAATCGCATCTCTGATGGCAATGCGGCCACACACTTGGAGCGCTGACCACGGCTGCCATCTGCGCTGGGATTGTGCTTCCCTAAGTGTCTGCTGGTATGTTGGGCCAAGCGCTTCCATCATGAAATTTCTTTTCTTTCTCCTCTATATTACAGTTAGGGCACTATACTGATAAAAAAATTTACCTTTGCAAGTAGGCTACATTCTCCATGAATTTCATTAAGAATGGTATAGGAGGTATTCCCAAATCCTTCTTATTAAAAGGGGGCTGTTCAGTTTGAGGAGGTTGGGAACTCCTGGCCAGCTCAATTTCCCTAATGTATTTGGGACTGAACCCAGCAAGGAAGGTCCTCCTTTGAAAGAACACCAGGGAAGGCGGTGTGTACTCCACATGACGGTAAGGCTAATGGTGGCCTTTCAGGCAGTCTCATAGGTACTATTTGTGGGGCAGTGTCCTGAGTCCACTCTGTCCCTGTGGGCCTTTCCCATCACAGCCTCATGTGCTTGTCCTGGGGCTCACCTCCTGGGCAGGGCCTCTGGATGGGACATTTCCTTGACTCAGAAAGCACCTGGCAGGTGGTTGTCTCCTCATGCCCAGCCCGGCCTGCCTCTCGTACCCGGGTCTCCAGGCCCCAAGCCGAGCCGCAGTTCTTTCCGTTGTACGCGCAGGGGCTCCAGCTGCCCCAGGGACCCGGTTCACACTGCCCTGTGGAGTGAAAGGAGAGACAGACAGACAGGGTCAGCTGGCAGTGAGGGTCCTTCAGTAGGCACAGAATAAGGGCAGGGTTTGAGGGGTTCAGCTCTCTGAAGACTGAAGACACCACTTCCACCTGCTAGGAGCAGAGGGGGGACATTTAAAAGTTATTTATAAGAGCCTGGAATGAGAGCTAAACTAATGCATGCCCAGACTAATATGGGCCTGAAGACAGAGTGGCCTACTGCCTAGCTTTAAAGGGGAAGGCTTCCTGGAGGAGGTGATGTATGAGTGAAAGGGAGAGAGGGGAGCTCACCAGGTGAGAAGAAGGAAGCCCATTCCAGGCAAGTGTGTAAAGCCTTGGGAGCCCGGCCCCCCATGTTTGGGAGATGGGGCAGCATGAGTTGGGAGTGAAGTCTCAGGAAGTGGGGGGCAGGAGAGGAGGCTGGAAGGTCGCCTGGGAAGTCCTCAGGACCCAGACACAGGTTTTAAATTTGATCATGTGTCTTTAATCAACTTTGGAAGGAGGAAAAAGGAGGCCATGGACATAAAAGTTCTTCATGGGGGTAATTAAAATACACACACACATATGTGTGTGTGTGTGTGTGTGTGTATACTTTGATTATTTAAAAAGTCCATGAGAAGTAGGCACAGAATATAAGTAGCTATGAATACTCCTATTTTGTAGATTTGGACACTGAAGCCTAGAGCAGGGGTTTGCTAAGGGAACGCAGCAAGAGGCTCACACAGCAGACACAGCAAGTTCAAGATGCAGTGGGGCCCAGACCTGGTTAGATGCACACATTTGACAAGTAAAGACTGAGCACCCAGTATGTGCTAGGCGCTATTCTGGGTGCTGAGGGAGCAGCAGCAGACAAGACAGACCAGGGTCTGCAGGCCTCCTGGAATTCACCATCTGGACACCGCCGTGATGAGGGAAGCGCAGGCACTGTGGGAGCCCAGAGGCGGCATGGGTTGGGTTGTAGGGGAGGAAACTCCTGGACTGGGTCTTGAAGTGGGGGTGGGAAGGCAGGGAAGGGGAGCCTAGCCAGGCTCAGGGAGGGACAGGAGGTGCTCTGGGTGAAGGCATAACCCCAGCAGAGTCCCCAGGATGATGTGGCCTGGAACTGGGCAGGCCGGAGAATGAGCTCAAATGGAAGAGGAAAAAAATGTTGGGGGTGGAAAGACTGGCAGATGGGACAGATTGCCCAGGTCCCGGGTGAACTCCGCCCGAGGGCAGTGGGAGCCACTGAAGGGTCCTGGGAGGAAAAGAAATTGAGCAGACTGTCATTTTGAAATACTCCCTCTGCTGTTGAGTGGAGAGTGGGTTGGAGGGACTGAGAGCTCAGGCAGGAGACGGGCAGGAGCTGTGGCCAGAATCCTGGCAACAGGCAGGGGGTGGCGAGAAGGCGGGAAGAGCGGGGCACAGAGGAGAGAAACAAATGGGTGGGGCTGGGGTGGGGAGAAAGGGTGAGCTGGATGGTGTGGGTTTGGGAGCTTTGTGCTGCTTCATTTCCCCCCCAAAGTTCCTCCTGCCACCCGAAATATTATGTATTTGTTCTCGGGTGTCACTTCTGTCTCTCCACTGAAATGCCATGTCCATGAGTGCAGAGGCTTTGTTTTGTTCTCTAACGTGTCTCCAGCACCTAGGAAAGTGCCTGGCCATAGCAGATGCTCCAGTAGATATTTTCAGAGTGAATAAATGAACAGATTGGATTGAATATAGGGTGAGGGAGAGAGAAGAGTCAACAGTGATATCTGCATCTCCGGCATGGTCACCCAGGGATCAGGGAGCTGGTTATTGAAACCCAGAAGAAACCCAGAGGAAGCGTTAGGCAGTGGATGGTGCCAGTGGGAGTGGAAAGGAGGAACCCAGGGGGCAGTGGAGGTAAGGGTCTGCTGCTCAGGGAGGCTAGAGACACGGAGTCAGGGGCCATCAGCAGCTGGAATGACCATGAATGTGAGCCCAGAGGGAATGCATGGGCAGAGATGCACAGTTTAGATGAGAATGCCAAGGAGCAGCGTAGTGCAGGGACGGAAGAGGGCTCACAGGCAGGAGTATGACAAGGAGCTGTCAGGAAATAATCAGAGCAGCAACAACACTGATACTGACATGTACTGAGCACCTACTGTGTGCTGGCTGCTGTACTGAGCACTCTAAATTGTACTAATTCACTTAATCTTCGTAACAGTTCCTCCCCATAAGGTAGGCTCTATGTTCTATTTTTTTTTTTTTTTTTTTTTTAACGTTTGGAGAAACTAAAGGACAGAGAGCTGAGATGGTTTGCTTAAGATCACTAAAGGGTAAGGTTTAGAGCTAGGATTGGACCCCAGGCCAGTCCTATTCCAAAATCAGTGCTCAGCCAGTGTGGTGGCTCATACCTGTACTCCCAATGCTTTGGGAGACTGAGGTGGGAAGACTGCTTGAGTCCCAGGGGCAGCCTGGGCAACATAGCAAGAGCCTGTCTTTGCAAAAACATAAACGCATCACCAGCTGTTGTGGTACATGCCTGTGGTCCCAGTTACTCGGGAGGCTGAGGCAGGAGGATTCCCTGAGCCTAGGAGTTTGGGGCTGCAGTGAGCTATGATCATGCCACTGCACTCCAGCTGGGTAACAGAGCGAGACCCAATCTCAAACAAAACAAGCAAACAAACAAACAAAAATCAGTGCTCTTCTTCTGCACTCTGCTGATTCTCTTGGCATTAATATCGATGCCAGTGTTGGCTGCAGTAGTAATCATAGTAATGGTGGTTACGTTGGCTCTAGTGTAACGCAGTTACTATGTGTAGGTATCTGGTGTACCCGACACGGTGGTGCTCGGCCTCCCCTAACCATATGGCATTCTACTGGGATTTCTTCCAGGCCCCCAACACCTCTCACCAAGCCCCCACTCCAGGGAGGTGGGGGGCAGGGTCAGGGCGGGGAGGTCACTCACCCTGGCACTCCCGTGTGTTCTGGTGGGCCAAAGTGCCTGGCGGGCAGGTGGGCAGACACTTCCCCTTGTACAAGTAAAATCGCCTCTTGCACCGGATGCAGAAGTCCTGGCTGAAGCAGCTCTCACAAGTGGCCCCACATTCTGTAACAGAGCCAGGGATACCCTGGGTGAGGGAGATTGCCAAGGATGGGGCTCACTGGGTCTGCCCAAGGTGGGAGGGCCTCTGGGTAGTTCCAGGCTTGGTAGCATTTGTGTCAGGACTCAGTATCTCCTTTGAAACCCAGACTTGGCCAAGGTCAAACTGGGCTGTATGTGAAGAGAACTCCCTTTCTCATTTGAGGGGAGGCTCAGAGAGAGTGAGTGACTTGCCTGAAGCCACCGGTAAATCAGGGCTGGAGTGAGGACTCCCTGCTTCTTTTTCACATCAGAAATAGTGATGATTTGCCCAAAGTTATAGCAAAAATTAGAGGCTGGAATTAGGACTCCTTTTCCTATTTGGGCTAGGACCAGAGAAGGTGAGCTACATGACTAAGGCCACACTACAAACTAGGGTAGAAGTGAAAGTTCCCTGCTCTATTAGTGCTAATTAAGGCTGAGAGGGGACAGACTTGCCTTAGGCTGCAGAGCCAGCCTGGATGCAGGCAGGTATCTCAGCGTCTGGGCTTAAACATGCACCTACTTCCCTGCTGTCTGTGCTGAGGTGAGAGGGTGGGATCTAAGCCCGCGGTGTCTAGGAGCCCAGCACTAGCATAGAACAAGGGAGAAGCCACGTACTTTTGCACCTGTTGACCTCCTGGCCCCGGATGCCGAAGTAGCCAGGGGGACAGTCGTGCAGGCACTTGCCGTACTGGCGGATGCCTTCTCGGCGGATGAACAGGAAGAGCCTCTGCTGGCAGGTGGAACAGCCATTCTCCTCTGAGCAGATGATACAGCCTGTGCAGTTGCCTCCCAGGCCAGTGCCCACTGCCCACCAGACCAGGACAGAAGGAGGGAGAAAGGGAGAGAGAGATGGTCAAACCATACATGTGAACAGCTGAGATAGTCTCATTGGGATAGCAGCTGGGCACATGGCCACCCAAACAAAAGACTACATTTCCCAGTTTCCCTTACAACTAAATATGGTCATGTGACAAAAATCTGGCCCATCAGATGTAAGGTAAAGTAGCATGTGCCACTTCAAGAAAGCTGCCTTAAAGGGCAGGGGTGTGCCCCTTGTCATCCCCTCATCCTTTCTGTTGGGTGGAATGTGAACAATGACTGGAACACAAGCAGCCATTTTCGATCACGAGGTGGAAACTGTGTCCTGTGAGGCGGTGGAAAAATCAGATAAAAAACACCTGGGTCCCTGAGGAAGGCAGAACTGCTGTACTAGCCCTAGCCTGCCTGTGCAGACTGTTACATGAGAGAGAAATCAATATCTATCTTGCTTAGATCACTGTTACTTGGAGTTTTCCATTACTCACAAGCAAACTTAATCTTTACCAAAGTAGTATGTATTTTTGAGTGTGTGTGGGTGCACATGCATGAGTGGGGTGGGGTGAGACCCTCACCCTCCTGCTGGATTCCTGAACAATACTCAACAATACTTCATTTCTCACTGTCACCATCAGCAAGGGCTCCCACCATCATCAGGAATAGCAACGGGATAAATATATTTAAGGAGAAAAATTTTTGTTGCCCCAGAATTGGTACTCAGGAGCCAAAGCTGGGGAAAAAGAGGTGGAAAGTGCTCTAGAATCTTAAGCGAGCCATTCCCAGGCTCATAAGGAGTCTCTGTTACCCTGACCATCACCCCAGGACCCTGATTAAGCTGAACACTTGCAGGGAGGAACTCATGGGAGTTAGAAATTGTCAGCCTGGCCAGGCACAGTGGCTCATGCCTGTAACCCCAGCACTTTGGGAGGCCAAGGTGGGAGGATTGCTTGAGTCCAGGAGTTTGAGACCATCCTGGGCAATATGGCGAGCCCCTGTCTCTACAAAAAAAAAAATACAAAAATTAGCCGGGTATGGTGGCACACACCTGTAGTCCCAGCTACTTGGGAGGCTAAGGTAGGAGGATCACTTGAGCTGGGAAGGCCGCAGTGAGCTGTGTTTGTGCAACTGTACTCGAGTCTGAGAGACAGAATGAAGCCATGTTTCCAAAAAAGAAGAAAATAAAAAGAAGTGAGTTGTGGTGCTGTGACTTTTCCTCTGTACCCAACCCTCCCAAAAAAGTGAGGAGATGCCAGAGAAACTTACAAAGACAAGGGGTGCTAGCAAGAAGGTGCCAGCATCTCATGTCTTGCTTGAACATAAACTCATGTCCATAGTCCTGTGAATCTGCCCCCTTCCCATTCCTCTTTGAGCAGACAAAGGAGACCGGGAGACAGAAGGGCAGAGCTGAGGGGGAGAGTGTGGTAGAAGAGGCTACACATCCTTCCCAGCACGCATGAGGGTTTCTCAGTGGTAAGGGGCACCTTGGGAGTAGCCAGGCTTAGGTGGTATTCCTGCTGCCTGGCACAAGAGGGCTGGTTGCTGGGAGGTGCCCCAGCAGTAAGAGGCAGCAGGGGAGACCACTGGGAGTAGGAGGTGGGGGAGAGTCAGAAAATGACCAGGTGTCACTAAGTGACAGGAAAGGATAGGGCAGCTTTTGAGAGGCGGCAATTGGGGAAACAGTAAATGGTTTCATGTTTATATGTCATTAGGGTCAGACTGATTAATAATCCGGTTACGCGCCTTGATTCATCTGAGCCCCAAGACCACCCGGCAGGAAACATTCTTAGCTCTCCAGCTCCCAGATGCTCCCCTCTTCCCACTGGTGCCCCATCTCCCTTGTAGAGGAATTCCCCATTGTGCGAGGTCCTGATGAGAAACACATCCTGGCACCTTCCCCCTGGAACAGAAACCAAAAGAGGTCTGACTCTTCTTTAAATTGGCAGCAGGTGAGAGCTAGCGAAAGTCTGTCCAGATACACATTCTGGTGACTCCAGTCCTGGGAGTGGGACTCAAGAGTGAGGGTCACACAGAAATGGGGTTCATGGTGGAGGCAGAGCAGGCTCTTTGCCTAGCCCTGGCTGCAGTCTTTCTCTCACCCTTCCATCCCTCAGTCCCTCTGTTCCTTCCTTCCTGCTCCAGCTCTCGGATGAGTACTGCTATGTCCCCAAACCTCATCTTCCGTTCCTTGGATTCGGTGAGGCCCCACATCCTGCTGATAACCCTATTTCTGTGGCTTATAACTCAGGAGCCTGACTGATCCAGGGTACTAACGTGTACCCTGGGATCCTGTTCCCAGCCAAAGTTGGCAATACCCTCAATTTTCTTGCCCTGGGAGGAGAAACTGCAACAGGAGAGCAGAATAAAGAGTTTTGTGTTCTGGAGCTGTATACCTGGCAGGGACCTGAGGGCAGAGAGCAAGTGTGATGTTGTAAGGGGGATTCCCAGAGTCAGAGAGATAACAACATCCACTGAGAATTTAGCAGAGTCCAGACTTCTCACTCAGCAAAAGATTCAGATTCTGATACTACCAAGAGATGGCAAGAATAAAGGAAACCTTCACCTTTTCACCTTATATAAGAGTGTCAACTTTGGGGAAAAATCTAGCAGTATCTAATAAATCTGAAGATGTCTCTTTTCTTTTTTGTGTTAAAATGTTTTTTTTGTTTGTTTGTTTTTGTTTTTGTTTTTTGACAGGATCTCGCTCTGTCACCCAGGCTCCAGTGCAGTGGCATGATCCTAGCTCACTGCAGCCTCAAACTCCTGGGCTTAAGCAACCCTCCTGCCTCAGCCTCCTAAGTAGCTGGGACTACAGGCATGTGCCACCACACCCAGATAATTTAAAAAAATTTATTGTACAGATGGTCTCTCTCTGTTTCCCAGGTTGGTCTTGAAATCTGGCCCCAAGTGATCTTCCTGCCTCAGGGTCCCAAAGTGTTGGGATTATAGATGTGAGCCACAATGCCTGGCCTGATATCTCTTTTCTAAATGTAGCAAATTAGCTTCTGGTGTATACCCTAGAGCAGCAGTTCTCAAACTCTGGCGCACAACAGCAGCTCCTAGAGAGCTTGTTGGAGTATAGGTCCCTGCGTTCCACCCTGGTATGTCTGATTCAGTAGGTCTGAGAATTTGTATTTCTAACAGGTTCCCAGGTGATGCTGATGCTGCTGGTCCAGGGATCACGCTCTTAGAACCACTGACCTAGAGAAACCCTTGTATATGTGTAGAAAGAGACAAAGATATTTATTGCAGCATTATTTAATAGCAAACAACTGCAAAAAGCCAACCCTCTGCCAAAGGAATAAATACATTGTGGTATATTCATACACCACTGCCAGATACCACATACACAATCCAGCCATGATAAATGACTGTGGTAGCTACAGTTATCATTGTGGACACAGCTCAAAGATGGGGCTGAGAGGAAAAAAGCAAGGTGCACAGTGAATCGTATAGTAAGAGCCATTTATATAAAGTTCAAGGACCTGCAAAGCAATATTTTGTAGCATTTGTTACTTGTAAATATGTATTCAGAGCAGAAGACATGAGACTAACCAACACTGAATTCAGGATCATGGCACACAAATGTTTATTGTATTATTTTAAATTCTTGACTTTAGGTTTGAAATAGTTCACCCTAAAAATGCATAAAGAACAAAAGAATTTAGCCTCTACTGTGTCCTGGGGCAGAAGGAGGTCTACATTCTTTCTTCTTCTCCACTAGCTCCCCTCCCAAGCTCTGTCCCATCTTCAAGCTGAGGTCTTGAGCAGGGGAAAGTGACAAATTCTGAAGACATGGGACTTGGGTTCCAAGAGCATTGGAGACTCGTGCCTCTGCATACTTTGTTAGTCATCCCCTCGTCCACTCTCCCCTCATCCTCAGTAGTGAAATCCTGATTTTTATTTTATTTTTTGAGTCAAGGTCTTGCTCTGTTCCCCAGGCTGGAGTGCAGTGGCGCCACCTTGGTTCACTGCAGCCTGGACTTCCCGGACTCAAGCAATTCTCCCTCCTCAGTCTCTCTAGTAGCTAGGACTACAGGCGTGCATCACTATGCCCGGCTAATTTGCGTATTTTTTTTGTAGAGAAATGGTTTCGCCATGTTTCCCAGATTGGTCTCAAACTCCCGGGCTCAAGCAATCCTCCTGTCTGAGGCTCCCAAAGTGCTGGGATTACAGGCCTGAGCCACAGCGCCTGGCCAGAACCCTGATATTAAGCAGAGTTTATGTCCTCTAAGACTACATTTCCCAGGCCCTTTGCAGTTATATGTGGTCATGTGCCTATGCTCTGACCAATGGGATGTGAGCGGGCATGCCCTGCGCAGCCCCTTGGGAAATGCTGGCGTTGTTCTCCTCCCATTTTCCCTTCCATCTGCAGGACTGCAGGCTTGAGAGTGGAGCCACGGCAGATCCAGGAGGCAGAGGGATCTTACAGAAAGACAGCTTGGCGTGGCTGTATTAACCCAGGACTGCCCACCGCTGAGATTCTTTCCTGGGGAAGGAAGGAAAGCATTGCCCATCTTGTTTAGGTCACTGGGCCTTTCTGACGCACACACTGACTGATGATGTTGGGTCTTCTGCCATGCAAGGCAGCACAGAGTCATATCAGTGGAGACCAAGGTGCCCTGCTCTGTGCCTCGGCACTGTGGAAGCCCACTGGACCTGAGATGCGACCCCACTACCAAAGAGCAAGGGGACCCTCAGTTGATTTGTGGTGATCTCTACCACCTGGCAGAATAGGACTTCAAATTGCAAATTATGTTAAATTACAGAAAAACAAAGTAGCATTTCCTGCAAAATGAATCTGTGGACAGAGACTCACACCCTGACATGGTGTTGCTGCCCATTTTGCAGCTGAGAAAAACCGAGAATCAAGGAGGTGAAATGACATGTCCAGGGTCACACAGAATTGGCAGGGGCGGACCCACATCACTCTGCCCCATGCTGCCCTCTTAGAGCATCTGTCCAGGGCCTCCTGTGTCAGGCAGAGCGTGGGGCCATGCTGGTGAGGCACGCATGGCCCCTACCCCTAGAGGACAAACACCCTGGTGGGAGGAACTGAAGTCCACAGAAGTGACAGCAAAGCAGGATGAGATAAGGGGTCAAGATGGAGACAAAGCAAAGCTCTTACTACTCTTAGAAGAGCTTAGAGGTCACTCAGCATGTCTCCTGCAGTTTCATTGGGGACACTGAGGCCAGAAGGGGTGGAGCTTTCCCCAAAGGTAGGCAGCCAAACTGCAGAGAAGCCTCAGTCCTCTGTTAGAGTTACAGTACTATTTGTTTTTTTTGTTGTTGTTTGTTTGTTTTTGAGATGGAATCTCACTCTGTTGCCCAGACTGGAGTGTAGTGGTGCGATCTCAGCTCACTGCAAACTCCGTCTCCCAGGTTCAAACGATTCTTGTGCCTCAGCCTCCCGAGTAGCTGGGATTACAGGCACCAGCCACCAAGCCCAGCTAATTTTTTTTTTGTATTTTTAGTAGAGATGGGGTTTCACCACGTTGGCCAGGCTGGTCTCGAACTCCTGACCTGAAAAAGCTTGGGTATATGCTGAAAGCCAAAGAACCCAACAAAGACCCTCCCAGACCTCAAAGAGTGTTGGCTCGCAGGATGGTGTTTAGCATCCTTCAACACCCCAGTCTTTGAAGGGTAGTGGCTGTTTCCGGCCTCATCCTCGACCCTGGCAGTTGGCTAGGATGCCCTCTTGTGCCTCTATGTTGTAATGGCACCTCTTGCTTTTCGACTTCTGACAGGCTGTCTGGTGTTTCATCATGTCTCTGTAACTCATTAGAAAAGCAGTGCTATTGCCTCTCTCTACCCCCTACCCTAAAGTCATGGGTGTAGGCACTTGAATGTTCACTTTGTGAATCATCAGTGATGACAAGAGTCTGTACAGTGCTGCTCTAGAAAGATCCAAACGATGGTTCTTAAACTTGACTGTGCATAACGATCTCCAGAGAGGCTTGTAAAGTGTCTGCTTTGGGCCAGGAATGTGCACTTTAACAAGTCCAAAATAAATGTAACAGGAATTTTGGAAGTGTCTTCCCTGTTCACAGTCTCCTTTCCCTGAGAACTGGCCCCAGTAATCATGTTTGTAGGGCATGACTCTGACCCTAGCCAATGGCTGTCTCTTCCAGAATGGGCCAATTAGACCTTCTCTCTCTAGGCTGATGGACAATGGTCTGGACTGGCCTTGACCTAAGGCTATCTGCAGGTGGGAGGGTAGCGTGTTCCGATGCATATGTGTGACAAGCCTTGGTGGGCACTAGCTAACAAAGGCCCTGCTCCTCTGCACTGTCTGGCTTTGAGATTCATGTGCTGCCATCTCCACCCAGATGCACTTAACCTGGGCTTGGCCAATCAGAGCATCAGGTCCCCTTGACTACAGTGGTTGTAGGTTCAGATACAGGCACGCATCCCCACAAGAGCTAGTCTTGGGGTTTTTGCTGAGGTCAACAGATGTGTGTGGAGATGTGTGTTTTCCTTTTCTCTCTTTGGATCTAGGAGGATATAGATCAGAGCTGATGGGTGCCACATGAGGGAAAAGCTTCTGGAGAATGGAGGCCACACAGCAGAAGCAGAGCCAGGAGACACAGACAAAGACTAAAAAGAGTCATCTGTGCATGTGGATCCACCCTGGGGATCCATAAATTCTCTTCTTTTCTCAAGTCACATTGAATTAGGTTTTCTGTCACTTGCAACCAAATGATTCCTGACTAATATAGAAGTAGAGAGAGAAAAATAAATCAGATGCAGAGAAAGAAGTGGCAACCAGAACCTCATGGGCTCCTTAAGACAGAAAAAGTTTCTCACTGCCTCCCAGTCCTTCTCAAAGCTTGGCTTGTCCCATAGCTCCAAATAAAGTGACTTTTTCACTTGAGCTAGTTGTCTTCTGTCAAACTACAATAAAAATGGATGTAGCTCACTAGATAGCAAACAGATCACGGCGGAGCAGCTCTGCTTTGGCACAGATGAGGAGCCTGGAGCACCACCTACCCAACCTGATCACCCTGGTGCTCCAGGGGACACTGAGGTTCCAGGGAGCACACTTTGAAATCCCCTGGGTCCTTCTACACATCTCAGCCTCTGTCGCCGTCCTCTCCCAGCCGAGATGCACATTTTAAAAGCATTTAAGCTCTAATTGCAACCTCCCCAAGTTTTCTTGGGACATCACAATGGATGGCAGGCACCCCATGTAATTTCCATTAACAAATGTCTCCCATAATCAAGACCATCCTCCCTCAGTCAAAACACCAGTAGACCACAAAAGCATGGCCCTGTGTTGCTCCAGCAGCTGGAGAGGCTTAGAATGAAATCTGAGTCACTCCATGTTTCCCCAAGCACCCGAGGGATGCGTCCAGACTTGGATGTCCA
The DNA here is from genome assembly GCF_001698545.2 of Rhinopithecus bieti. Taxonomy (NCBI): domain Eukaryota; kingdom Metazoa; phylum Chordata; class Mammalia; order Primates; family Cercopithecidae; genus Rhinopithecus; species Rhinopithecus bieti. Next base: position 678,206 of record NW_016812222.1, on the reverse strand, counting down.
TTTTATGGAGAATGACAGTGGAATCAAACACACCAGATTTGACAGTTTGCAAAGTGATAAAGGCTTATGACAACTCTGAATGCATGCATTAACCCATGGTTCAGTGATCCATTCATTCATTCACCCATTCATTCAACAAACAATTACTGAGCCCCTATTCTGGGTCAGGTCCATTGCTGGGACTCAATGGTTATGAGCTTTGCAGGAGCCGTGTGACATTGGGGAAGGTACTTTACCTCTACAAGCCTCAGTTTTTCCAGCTGTAAATGGGAATAATAAGGCTTATCTTGCAGGGCTGTTGTGATTAAAGGAGATGGTACATGAAAAACTGTTAACTCAGACCACCTGCAGCAGGCGTCTCATAAATAATACCATTATTATATTGAGAATGATGTGTTTTCTGCCCTCAAGGGACTTAAAAATCTAAAGATGTGTAACGATGCAGGTTCCCAGATTGATATCCTGGCCCCATCACTCATTGAACAAGTCCCCTCCTCTCTGTGGGACTCAGTTTCCCCATCTGAAAAATTGTGGCAGCAATTCCTACCTCCCCGTGACTTGTTATGAGGGACGTGCAAACCAGCAAGTGCTGGCACATAGTAGGTGCTCCTCTGTAAACCTAGGTTCCCTCCCCGTTCCCTCACTATTGTGACACATAGTGGGACTGTCAACCAACATCTGGACCCTTCTCCTCTTTCCCAGGTGAGCAAAAAGAAGGCAGAGATGTTGGTGAGGCTGGAAGGAGGCCAGCAGGGTCCAGGGACATGGTCTTTTGCCCTCTGGATGGTGACGTGCTCAGGGCAGAGATATTAGCCAGCAGCTTTGGTCCTAGGTGAAGGGCAGGCTTATTCTTTCTTTTGGGAACAGGGAATAACCTGTGTTCTTCAAACAAGGATCCCTAAGCTCAGAGTCACCCATATCCTGAGAACTGCCCTAAGCACCTTGTTTCAACAGGAGTCAACGGCTCAACATGTGCAAGTGATGGCTGTAATTTTTTTCCCATTTCAGGGCTTTGAGTGAATTTAGGGTCATCTCTGCCATATCATGTCTTCCATCTGCCTTCACTCTGCAGAACTTCCCTGAGGGGGTCAAAAAGTGCAGGGTGACATCTGGGGCCCTGAAAATGTCACCTTCTCCTATGCAAGCTCGTGTCCTCAGCAGCCCACAGTGAGTCTGTCATTGAAATTTCCTTAATACGCAAGCCAGAAACTCTAGCCCCATACGTTTTTTAAAAACAAGACTAATTTGGATAGATTTCTAGCATTTAAAAAAATCAAGAGATTTCACATTAAAAAGCGGGAATTTGAACTTCCTTGGAAAAAGTCAGAACATCTGCCAACACTGGGTCTGCTGTCACAGGGCAGTGAGTGGTTAGAGTTACATAAATAAGGCACATGCTCCCCAGGTTACTGCAGCCCCTACCCCTCTCTGTTGTATTCCAGATACTGAGGGCAAAGGTCAGCTGCCTTACCTTCTCTTCCTTGAGCTACCTCTTAACACCCACTTCACTCACTCACAGTAGGACACAATGTAGAGCAGGGGTTCTCAAACTTGGACATGCATCAGATTCACCTAGAGAGCCTGTTAAAAACACAGGCTGCTGGGCCTTACCTTAGAGTTGCTGATTCAGTAGGTCTAGGCAGGGCCTGAGAATCCACATTGCTAACAGGTTCCCAGGTGATGCTGACCTTTGCTGGTCTTGGGCCCACACTTTGAGAACTACTAGTGTGAAACAGGGTTAAGAGCCAGACTGGCTGGATTGAAATTTCAGCTCTGCCCCTTACCCTTGCCATGTGACCTTGAACCAGTGCCTTAACCTCTCTGTGCTTCAGTTTTCTCATCTGTAAAACAGGAATCCTCCTGGCTGACCTCCCAGGTGTGCTATAGGGGCCTGGGCAGGGCTGACACTCAAGCGGGTCTCCATGACATCACTGTTACTACCATTATTATCACCACCCACCCTGCCTGTGTTGGCATTTGTGATCCTGGAACTGCTTTGACAATCAGTGCAGAGCTTTTGGTTTTGATGCCAACATTTTTGGGGGTAGTGTTTCTTCATAATTGGGGTGTGCCCCGGGAAGTATGTCTTGCATAAGAACATCATGTCATGGTGAACTAAGGATTTAATACAGCTGTCCTGGAGGACTCCCGGGGGGTAAGAAGGATGGGGAAGGACAGCAAGACACCACTGCCCCCTGCCCCAAGGCAGTGAGACTGAGGAGGGCCAGACCCTGCTGAGGACCCTGCTCTGTCCTTGGGAAGGACCCAGAACCATGCAGGAGGGCCCCACACAGACAGTGCTGGGCAGTGCATTCTCCAATGCTCGCCTGGCAGTGCAGGATGCATGTTACCGATGACCAAGGGAAATAAACAACATCTGGGCACCCGCCTGCCCACTCAGGCCTCCACATATGGGAGGCAATCGCCACCACTGGAGGCTTGCTCAGAAGATCCCCCAGCACATTTCTGCCTGGGGGTGGATTGCACCATCCCTAGCAAGGGGGTGGGCCATGGAGATGACTCCCAGCTTAGAGACTCCCTGGAATCAGGGCTAGAGGTTGCTAGCCCACTGGACCCTTCTCAGCACTCAGGAGGTGGGGGGACCAGCAGGGCGGAACATTCAGCAGAATGTTGTGGTTGCCTTGGCTTTGGGGCATGACAAACCACCACTTCCTAGCTGGGTGATATTGGGCAAGTGGCTTTACTATTCTGAGCTTTGGTCTTCTCTTCTGTGAAATGGGGACAATAGTAGCAACCACCTCCCAGGCAGTTGTGGGGATGCCATGAACTCATCCACGCAAAGTGCTTAGCACAGCTCACAGCAGATGAACGACCACTCTGTTACTACTTGATTCATGCGAGATGCTCCCTTGAGAGCTGGGTCCAGCTTGGCTTGCTCACCTTTAAATCCCCACAGCCCTGCACATTGTAGGTGCCCATTAACTACCCATTTGTGATTATACCCATTATGCCCATTCATTATTTCTTAAATGAATGCATGAACGGTGGCTCAATAAAGGTTCTCAAAAACTGCTCTTAGGGTGCTCACAGCCTATTCGGGAGGACCAGTCCCATACAAATGTGGAGAAAGCCAATGACCTCCGCCAAGCAGGGCTCAGAGCCAAGTGAAGGACCCAGGCAGGGTGGGAGTGAGACTCCAGAGACTGGAGACATCAGGGGTGGTTTTCTAGGGAGGCAGATGTAGGGACACAAGCTGAGGCCAGGGGCAGGACTAGTTTGTGTAGATGGAGGAAAGGTTTCTAAGAGAGGTGAGTACAAGATGACATTGTACTCAATTGGTAGAAAGGGCGGGGCTTGAGCAAGGAGCAGATGGCAAATCCCTGCTAAGGTGCCAATACAGGACACCTAAGGGGCTGATAGATAAGACTCTCAAAATACAGTAAGAATAGGCACACATCCAATACGGGAACTTTTCATCCTTTGCCCTCCAAACCTGCTTCTCCTGTCCATTTTAGTCAATGGCTACTCCACTCAGGGCTGAAGACTTCAGCAGCATCCTTGTCTCTTCTTTCTCCTCCATATCCTACTATTGGCACATCAGGAATCCGGTCAGCTCTACTTCTGAAATATGTCCGGAAATACTTCTCTCCACCTTCCCTGCCCCCACCCCCTTCCCTGCTCCTGCCCTCTTTCCCCACCACTCACCTTCTCTGGCTATGCTGGCCTCATCCTCCATGTTCCCCATCTGCCAAGACCACTCCCACCACAGGGCCTTTGCACTTGCTCTTCCTTTTGTCTGGAATGCCCTTCCCACATTCACCCACAAGGCTTCCTCCCTCAAATGTCTCCTTGTGGGGACAAGAGTGATTCCTTCTTAGATGCTAATCTGCCACGTCGACTCCTGACTAACCTTGAGTCCAGTAATGCCTCCAAGATGTCTAGCTGAAGCATTACTCTGTATGCAGAAACACTTATTTGCTGCGGATTTCACTTTTCCTCCAAAACAAACCTTGATGCTGCTGCAGGAATCATAGGCTATGACGCCCATAGCACAGTGCCAGTCACCTGTGCACTCCTCTCAGAGCACACAGACCTTTCTCCCCAAGATATATAAGCCCTGGGTCTCGGGGGTTACAGCTCGGAGATCTACCTATCTTGAGGCTGCCCAAGATCTTGCTCTGTTCGTAAGTTCCCCAACTAATAACCCTTTACCAACAAATTGGAATTGTCTGCCTCATTCTTTGGTTTCTCAGCTCCTTCTGCATTTGGGGTTGCCTTGCGTATACAGCCCTTTCACAGAACACCCCTTCCCTGTGATCCCCCCAGACCTCCTGCCTGCAGCAGCATCACACCCACACCCCACTCCTCTCCCACGTTGCTATGTTCTTCGTGCCATTTATCCCCACCTGATAGGGTCTAAATTTGGCAAGTGCTGTTGTCTCTTTCCCAGCAGTGAAAGATGAGTTCCAGGAAGGCAGAGATGAGCCACGGCACACTGGACCAACTATGCAGTACCTGCCTTCTCACTTCACCAATTATTTCTTTTATAGCTGCTTACCATTCCGCACAGAGGGGCTGCAAAACTGATTCAAGTACTATTATCACACCCATTTTAGAGAGGAGGAAACTGAGGTTCAGAGCAATTATGCTGCTTGCCTGAGGTCACTTAATAAGAAGTGGAGCAGATATTCAAACCCAGGCAGTGTGACTCTGAACCTGAGGGTTATCCTTGAGGCTACACTGCAACCTGGATACTCAACATATCCCCATGCGCCTCCTCAGTCCTCCATGCAGAGTCCCTTACCTACTGAGGCCTTGCTAAGTTGCCAGTGCTATGCTGAGGCCTTCTTCAGCGTCCACTTGACCTCACCTGAGACAGGAAATTGGCCAAATGGTGGCAGTGCAGGCTGCCCCAGGATTGACCCTGCCTCCTCTGCATTCCTCATCCATCCTCCCCTCATACCCAATAGACAGTGAGCAGATCAATAGGTGTGTGTTCAATCAGGGGATGAAATGCCCACTCCATCTCTCAAATTCTTCAGGAGTGAGTCTCTTGCCTCGCAACTGGGACTTGGGGAGGATGCAGAAAAATTACCTGCTAAGTTGCAGCCACTGCTGGACATTCTGGCCAGAATCCTCTTTAGACATTGACCTATATGGGCTGGTCGCAGGGGTGGAGATGGTGTTGGTAAAACCAGGGTTCAAACTCACATTTGTTGATTTCATGGCCAGTGGTGATCTCAGATTCCAACCCACATCAGAATCACCTGAGGCTGCTTATGAAAAACAAGAGGTGCTGTCGCCTCTTGACACATGCAGTTGTTTTAACGTGTATGGTGTGCCCAGGGTTGTATGTGCATGAACTCGGAGATCTTCAAAAACTGCCCTGTGAGGTCAGCCAGGGCTTCCCAAACTGTAATATGCACACAAAGGAATTTAACTCAGGGATCTTGGGTTAAAATGTGGATTTTGATGCTAAAGTTCTGGAATGGGGCCGGGGTGCTGGCCCGAGAACTCATTTTAAGAAGCGAGGAGGGAGATGCTGTTATCATTCCTCATTTTACAGCTCAGGAAGCGAAGGCTCAGAGACCTACAACTCTAAGTGGTGGAGTTAGATTTAAAACCACAGCTGATGAAGACCCCAGACTCATTCTACTGTGTCACACTGCCTTACCCTGTTGGTCTGACGATGAACGTGGAGGGGGACAATGGGGGTGATACTCAAAAGGGGCAACCTGACTGGGCAGAGTGGCTCACACCTGTAATCCCAGCACTTTGGGAGGCTGAGGCAGGTAGATCATAGGAGGCTCAGAGTTCGAGACCAGTCTGGCCAACATGGCAAAACCCCATCTCTACTAAAAATACAAAGTTAGCTGGGCGTGGTGGTGCACACCTGTAATCCCAGCTACTCAGGAGGCTGAGGCTTGAGAATCACTTGAATCCAGGAGGCGGAGGTTGCATAAGCCAAGATTGCACCACTGCACTCCAGCCTGGGCGACGGAATGAGACTCTGTCTCAAAAAAGATAAGATAAAATAAAATAAATAAAAAATAAAATAGAATAAAATATCAAAGGGGCAACCTGACTCCTTTCGCCACTCATAGGAGGGGCATTTCCTCAAGCAGCCTGAGTTGGGGACAGTCCCGCCAGGCCCAGCATGACAGAAAAAGGAGGGGCTGGGTTCGTGTGTGTGTGACGTGTGTGTTTGGGGGACAGGGTCAGGTGTGTGCTGATGCGTCAGACCCCCGTCTAAAGGGATTTGCCTGCCCCCAGGTTAAAGCATGGAGAAGGCCGGAGCCCCTGCTCTATGCTGGTCCTGCAGGGCTCAGCTGGGGCCCATATCGGGGGTTGACACAGTGGAACAGGCTGCTTGTGCCTGCCATTCCCTACTTCCTGACCCACATGAACCAAATCTCTGCTTCCCCATCCTCATGGACCTGCCCTGGACCACATTTATTCTGCCCCCCATTAGCTACTCATTAAGAGAAATTACAATTGTGTTTTTGGGGGTGCTGAGCAGCCCAGAGCAACCACTAGTGACCTTCAGAAAATAATATTAAAGGAAAAGGGTTGTTTTTGGATTCCTCATCATTTGGCAAGCTGCGCTGAGGGCAGAGCAGCCAGATGAGTTCGGGACCGGGCCAGAGAGTCTACCCTCCAGCTGGCTTCTCCAGACCCATCGGTCCAGAACTAGTGCCCTGTTGGCCGTGAACACAGAACTGTCACAAAGCTGTCCTGAGCTTGAAACTGTTACCAACCAATCTGTCTGTGGAGTTGTTACAAAACCGTCTTGTGTGTGAATGTGTCACAATGTTGTCAAGTATGTGACTTTGTATAAGAAATTGTCGTGCAGTTGTCCTCTAGGTAAAACTGCCAAGAAGTCGTCAAGTATATGCAGTTGCCACTCATTTGAAAAACTACTGGGAAAAAGTTTCTTTTCTTTTCATGTATGAGGGACAGGTTGCTGTATGTGTGACCTTGAGCAAGTTGCTGACAGGCACTGTGCGTGGCTGCTGCTTCTGCAATAACAGTGCCTGGTACACAGTAGGTGCTCAATGAGTACTTGCCAAATGTCTCCTCAGGGCTGCAAAGTGGACTCAGATAGGTTCCGGTTCTTTCAGGTGCTGGTTTTGTCCCATAGTGGGCTGGGCTGGGTGCCTCGGGTAGGTCTGCTACCTTTCACATCCTCTCTGAGCCTGCTTGGGTTGTTGTAAAGTGCACTGAGGCCTGAGTATGACATGCCCAGCAATACTGGGGAAAATAAATGCTGGCTGCTAATTCCTTCTCTCCCTCTTGTGGGGGGTTTATGATTCCTCAGGACTCTTCAGGGTAGCAGAGGCCTCTCGTGGCTCTTTGGGAGGCTGTGGGAGCTTCAGCTTTGGCTGAGTAGGACATTTGCTGTGGTTAGGACTCTGGCAGGACACCTCCAGTCAATCAGGATGCTCATTGTCACAAGGATTGGGGGCAATGCCCACTGCTCCAAACCCAGGAGGCCTCCTCTGGGGAGGATGTGAGCTCCAGGATTCCAGGAAGGGTGGGAGGAAACCTAAGGAGAGCTGAAAGCTTGTAATTCCTAAGATAAGCCCATGTGAGAAAGGTACCAGCTTTTGAAGTTCGTTCTGCAAACGACCTTCTTCACTTTTTCGCGTTGAAGTCCTGCAATCAGCAGAGCTCAGGGCTAGGAATTAGGGCCTTTACTCCGGTCCCAGCTTGGACTCAGACTCATTGTGTGACCTTTGGCAGGGCACCTCATCGCCCCCTGCCTCAGTTTCCCTATCAGAAAAACAGAGGCTTGGTCTTGATAAAGAAGTTTTGAACTTTTTCTTAGCCAAAGGAGCCTTCTTTTTTCCAAGATGAAATGTGATATGAGAGATCGATTCCTAAAATGAATGAGTTGAACTGTTTTGGCTGAGGCCAGGATGGGGGTGAGGGTGAGGATCTCGAGCTGTCTTTTTGGTTTCCTTTGCCTACTTCTAGAGGCAGGCTCTGAGGGCTTGGATACTCCCTAAGGACCCTTTGAACCCCAGACTTCCACAGGGCTAATGGCTGTAAGGAAGGTGATATAACTTTGTGGGACTCTGGAGCCTGGGTTCATTCCCACACTAGCTTCTCTGAGCATTAGTTTTCTCGTCTGTAAATGGGGATAATGACTATGCTCACATGTTGCTGTGACAGTTCAGTAAGCTGGTTTTGTGTGTGGCATGCCAAAACAGGGTTTGGCTGACATGGGGTGCACAGCAATGCGGGAGCTGCTAGCAGTTGTGGATCTCTTTCATGAGCAAGACTGCCTCAACAACTCTGCGATATGGGTAGTAGTATCTGGTCTTGCAGACAAGGAAGCTAAGGCACAGAGAAGGTAAGTAAGTCGCCCAGATCACATAGCTGGTGAGTGGCAAACTCAAAGCCAGGCAGTCTTAATAACAGATAGTTATTATTATTTTAAGTACTGGGGAGAGACTAGGCCCCAGAATAGGTCCAAAATAAATACCCTCCTCACCTTATATAATTAAGCCCTAAGAAAGCTTAGAAATAGGCCGGGCATGGTGGTTCATGCCTGCAGTCCCAGCATTTTGGGAGGCCGAAGCGGGTGGATCACGAGGTCAGAGTTCAAGACCAGCCTGACCAAGATGGTGAAACCCCGTCTCTACTAAAAATACAAAACACCTGCACTGGGTGCGTTGGCAGGCACCTGTAATCCCATTACTTGGGAGGCTGAGACAGGAGAATCACTTGAACCTGGGCAGCAGAGGTTGCAGTGAGCTGAGATCATGCCACTGCACTCCACCCTGGGTGACAGAGTGAGACTCTGTCTCAGAAAAAAAGAAAGCTTAGAAATATAACCAGCTCCCAGTGCTGAGAAGACTTGGGGCCCTGCTGCCAGTGAGCATCAGGCAAGGGGGCAGGTCTAAAAGTCAGGGCTGACTGAGGCAGGCCCTTGGTCAATGTGTCCCTGCCAGTGTTCCTGGGACAGCCCCAGTTCTTCTCAGCCAGCAACCTGGGTATCTGGAGCTTCCAAGGGGTGGCGGAGAGTTGGGAATGCAGTTTGGGCCTCCAGCCACTTGGCACAAAGTAAGCATCTTCAGGGACCCTATTCTGGGTCTGGTCTCTCCCCATGGGCCTTCTTCAACACTCAGATCCTAGTATAAGGGAGAGAGCCCCAGATGTGGACTCTTGTCCAGTTCTGCAGGTCCTCAGGCAAGTGTCTCTCTGTCTCTGGGCTTCAGTTTCTCCATCTGTCAAATGGATGTTTAAACTCGGTGTTTCTAAAGGCCCACTGTTCACCCATCCATCCACCTACCCACCCACCTACCCATCCACCTACCCATCTGCCCACCCATCTATCCATCCATCCATCCATCCATCCATCCATCCATCCATCCATCCTTCCACCCACCCACCCATCTATCCATTCATCCATCCACCCACCCACCCACTCATCTATCTACCCATCCATCCATCCACCACCCACCCATCTATCCATTTACCCACCCATCTATCCATCCACTCACCCACCCATCTGTCCATTCATCCATCCACCCACCCACTCATCTATCCATTTATCTATCTATCCATGCACCCACCCATCATCCACCCAACCATCTATCCATCCATCCATCCATCCATCCATTCAGCAGATATTTCTTGAACACCATCTATGTGCCAGGATCCTTTATTTATTAAAGTTAAAAGACAAATCATAGACCTGTAGAAACATTTTAGAAAGACACACAAAATCATACTGGATTGGAAATGTAAATTTCCCAGGGACTTTTATTCACCAGGGACTTTTATTCACCAGTGACTCTCCAGCGCCATGCATAAGGCCACATGTCTACTAGCTGCTCTGTAAAATACTTGTTGGATGTAAGAATGAATAGGACATACTTTGCTGTTCTAAAGAGAGCTGCCTCCTGAATCTGAGAGTGGAGTCAGACATCCTCTCCAGGACTTATTGAGAGGGGGCCAACTATCTTTGTCACCCCCACCCCTGACCTGCCCCACTGCCTCCCCAGCCCATATAATCCAGTTTCTAAAAAGGATCTAAGGAGGATTGGTCAGCAGTGGCTGGGGCAGGGCAAGGCACGGCATGTCCCCAACTCCCAAGCCCAGGTGGGCTCATGGTTTGGAGGGGAGAAACTATGAACCATAGGGAAACAGGCATTCCATCCCTTGATTGAACACACACTTGTTGATCTACCCTATGTCTATTGGGAGTGAGTGAAGAATGAATGAGAAATGCAAAAGGGGTGGGGTCTGGCAGGGGCAGCCTGCATTGCCACCATTTGACCAATTTCCTGTCAATTTCCTATATTCGGTCAAGTGGACACTGAAGGAGGCACTTGAGCTTAATCTAAGCCATGGTTTTCCAGCCCAAGGGGCATGAGGCTGTCGAAGGGGAATGGGGTAGTGAGGAAGCTAGGGTGATCTGAAGAGGTCAAGCTCGTGCTCCTTGCCCAATAATCACACCTGTGTCCCAATTAGGCACCTGCCACACGTGGGAGAAAGGGGAGGGCATGGATGGAGGCAGAAGAACATTTAGTCCCAGTCTCTCCCTGCTGCTCACTGGTGATGGCCCCAGAGTTTTCTAACACTGGGAATTGTGGAGGCCACAGCAGCAGCAGGGTAGTGACAGCTGTCTCTATCCCCATTCTTTCTTCAGCTCCCCAACATACAGGGGAGAAATCAACCCAGAGGGTGGAGAGAAGAGAGTGAGACAGCATGACATATCTCCCTACAGGGTAAATCAGTGGAGTCAGAAGCTGAGTCAGGCAGTGATGGGGAAGGCAGTGATGGGAAAGGAGAGCTTCAAATCAGACCTATGTTTTAAAAATTTAGCACTGGACTAGGCTTTTTAATAGCTGAAAGTTACCAGAAAGCTTTGAGATCTGCCCAAAGTTATTAAGGATTGGAGTTAAAAATGACTGTGTATTGGGGCGGGGATGGGGGATGTGTGGAAAGCATGTCATGTTTGTAATCCTCTGTTACAACTTCAATATCATCATTAAGCCAGTTACACACAAAGTAGCCAAGAATATCCTTGATACACAAAGAGCTCCTATAAATCAATAAGAAAAAGGGGAATGATCCAAGTGTGTTGAGGGAGAATGGGCAAAGACATTACAAGTAATTTAAAAAAGGAAGACAAATGGGACAATAACCATATGCAAAGCTGTTCTACTTCCCTAAGAATTTTCAAATTGAAGATGAGAACAAGAATGAAATACTACCATGACCTACAAGATACAGAAACTGTAAAAGACTCTGGCACCTTATTTTGAGAAGGCAATTTAGGCAGAGTCTATTATCTGTAGCATGAGGTAGTAACAGCATTTGACAGGCAGTGTCCTGAGTTCAGAGATGGGTAGGCACTTGTTAGGAACCACACAGTGAGTCATGGGAGGGGAGGAGCTAGAACTCAGACCTCTGGATAGGCACCTTCGACTCTTTATCTCCAGCCAGCTGGTCCTCTCTATCTGGGCTAGTGTACAGCCTGGCCCCTGGCCCCTGACTGGGTAGCCCAGGTCTGCTATATCCATTGCTGCACCCTGCTCTGGGCCTGAGGATGGCTGGGACACTGCTATTCCAAATGACACGTCTCTCATGGTTACCCTGTCCTTCCCAGAGACAAATCTTTCAATTAGTCCTGCTGGGCAGCAGCCTTAGAGGGTAGAGGTAGGACTCCAAGTCTGGGGATAAGATAAACCTGTTCCCAAATCCCAGCCCCACCTTTACTCCCTGGGACAATTACTTAACCTCAGTTTGCTCATTTGTAAAATAAACACTGTCCAGGTGTGGTGGCTGACACCTGTAATCCCAGCACTTTGGGAGGCTGAGGTGGGAGGATCACTTAAGGCCAGGAATTTGAGACCAGCCTGGGCAACACAGTGAGACCCTTATCTCTATGAAAATAAAATTTAAAAAAATTAGCCAGGCATGGTGATGCATACCTATAGTCCCAGCTACACAGGAGGCTGAGGTGGGAGGATTGCTTGAGCCCGAGAGATCAAGGCTGCAATGAGCTATGATCATGCTACAGTCCTCCAGTCTGGGTGACAGAGAGAGAGACCCTGTCTCAAAAACAAACAAACAAGATTAAAATGAACACAATCACCCACCCACTGAAAAGCTTGTTCCTTCCTGCCAGGCACTTTTCAAGGCACTGCGGATACATCAGTGAATGAGACAGACCTTCCCCTCATGAAGTTTACATCCTAAGTGGGAGAGGGAGATCATTTCAGAGAATGACAAGGAATTGAATTTGGGTACACAGAGTGGCAGGAGGGAGGGCCTGGGCTGCCTAGAAGGGCATCTCTGAGATATATAAGAAAGCACTCTTGGCGGAGGGACCAGTGGGTACAAAAGCCCAGAAGCAGGAAAGAACGTGGTGTGGAAGAGAGCAGCGAGGCCAGAGTGCAGTGACCGAGGGGAGAGTGGTGGTTGGTGAGGTCTGGAGGCAGAGGGCCCAGACCCTCAGGACACATGGACGAGTTTGGATGGTGCTGGGTTTTCCTGGAATTGAGTCAGGAAGCACTGTGGATTGCAAGCCGAGGAGTGTCTGCCACCTTGAAAGTTTCTCTGGTGCTGAGGGGAATGGACTGTGAGGCAGGAGTAGAAGCTGGGAGCTCAGGGTGTAGGGGTTCTGGTCATTCTAGTGGCCTGGACGAGGCTGGCAGCTATGAGAAGCGGGTGGATCCAGGGAGGATGGACAGACAAGCTCTGCTCATGGGTTATTATGAAAATTAAAGGGTAAGTGATTTAGTCCACAGTGCAGCACATAACACATGCTAGACAGATCTTAGTTTTTTTATTTATATATTTATTTATTTTTGAGACAGAGTCTTTCTATATCACTCAGGCTGGAGTGCAGTGGTGTGATCTCAACTCACTGCAACCTCCGCCTCCCAGGTTCAAGCAATTCTCCTGCCTCAGCCTCCCTAGTAGCTGGGATTACAGATGCCCACCACCGTGCCTGGCTAGTTTTCATAATTTTAGTAGAGATCGGGTTTCACCATGTTGGTCAGGCTGGTCTCGAACTCCTGACCTCAAGTGATCCACCTGACTCAGCCTCCCAAAGTGCTGGGATTACAGGTGAGAGCCACTATGCCCAGGCAGATCTCAGCTTTTAAGAGACCTAGACCTAGAATCTGAGATATACAAGAAAGCACTCTTGGCAGAGGGACTAGTGGGTACAAAAGCCCAGAAGCAGGAAAGAACGTGGTGCCTCCTCCATAAATGTCCCAAATCGCTTCTGCCTCTCCTGGTCATTGGTTCAAATTGTGATTCCTTGACCTCTTGTTGCCTCTTGACTTTTGCAGCCTGCTGGGATGAGGTACTTGTTCTGAGTTCCTCTAGTTGTTATTTTAAGCAGACTGCATGTCCTCCGGCCCCCATCTCCCAAGCTGGTGCGAAACCCAAGGCAGTATCTGGGTGGCTCCCTAAGTCATTTTCCAAATTGAGAATAGGTAGTAAAGTCACCTATTCTCACAACCATGACATCCACCCAGTCGAGGTTCCCAGACTAACTGCCCAGTCCCCAGAAGTAGAGAGATGGGAGGCAGCGCCAGGCAGGAGGGAACCCAGGTCGCATAGACAGGTTTGAGTCCCAGCTCTGCCACCTTGGCCCTAGGAAGGCCCTCTGACCTCTCTGAGTCTCTGCACCTCATCTGCAAAATAGGAATGATGTTATTAAAGGATTGCCTGCAGGGTAAAGTGAGGTAATAACCTGCAGAGAGCACCTGGCTGTGTGCCAGCTCATACGGCAAATGCTCACCAGGTAGGAGGATCCTAAGGTTGTGGGCAATGCATACAAAGCCTCTGGTGCATTGTAGGTGCTCAATAAATGGTAGGATGCTAGTAGGGAGGAGTTGAATGAAAGAAGGGGAAAGAGACCCAGTGCATGGTGGGGGAGGCAGGAACACAGGGAGTTGGGTGCTCCACCTTGGAAACCTCTCCTGGCCCTGGGGGCACTGTCTCCACCAAATCCAAATCCAGGCAGCTAGAGGGACCTGGGCCTGCACAGGCATGGAAATTCTGCACTCACTATTAGTGGGCCTCAGTTTCCTCATCTGCGAAGCGAGAACCATAACCCTTCTTACCCAGTTATAACCTGGATTCTGGGCTGGAAACAAGATGAGCAGCTACAACCTGTCCTACACCACCCCCAGTTGGAGATACGGGCATCTGGGAGCTCTGGCCGATTTTCAAAGGGACTAGAACTGCAAAGAGCAGAACCAGGCTAATGCTGGCTGAGTGTTCACAGTGTGCCAGGACCTGTGCTATGCAGGTCCTTGTACCAAATCATTAAAACTTGCCATAACCCCACAAGGTGGGGACTACTCTTACTCCATTTGCAGGGATGAGAAAACTGAGGCTCTAGAGGTGAAGGGGTTGGCCCAAGCATTCACAGGAGGTGCCAGGTGGAATGCAAACCTGAGCCCAGCTCCTAACCACTGGGGAGGAGCCTGCCTTGTGGCCTGTCACCCCTCCTTGCCGACTCCTGCCAGCTGGGCCTCCAAAGGCCAACAAATGCCATTTAAAGCCATACCTCTCTCAGGGCACACCAGGGATGAGCTCCAACCTGTGGGGGCAGACAGGAGGAGTTATATCAGCCAAGTGAAGGCAGGAGAGAGAAGGCTACTCCAAGTGCCTTTATTCTGGAACTGTTTGCATTGCAGGGATGGAGCCCTTAGCAGCAACCCCCAGACCATCAAAAAAGCTGGCTATGCACACAAACGTCCTGAGTGTATGTTTCCCTTCATTCTCTCTCTCTTTTCCCCTTCCTTCCTTCCTTCCTTCCTTCCTTCCTTCCTTCCTTCCTTCCTTCCTTCCTTCTCTCCCTCCCTCCTTCCTTTCTTCCTTTCTCTCTCTCTCTCTTTCTCAATCTCTCTCTCTCTTTCTTTCTCTTTCTCTCTCTTTCTTCCTGGGGTGGGGAGTTGTTGATGCAAGAGAATAAGATGATCCACAAACTGAACTGATTCAGCCAAAGCAACCCTCAGCCAGAGGCGAGCGGGAAGTGTAATCTGTTGGCTGGGGATACTCCTTGTGGGGGACTTTGAACCCCTGTGGGGTGTTGTTCAAGCCAATGTCACTCGCCTTCAAGGGCAGGGAGTCTCCAGCTGATGTCTCTTTTACAAGAAAACTCACTGCTGCTGAGGCTACTACCTCCATCAGAGTAGGGGGGAGGGGGACCCCAAGGACAGGGTCTGGTTTGGAGCATATGCGTGCCAACTGCAGGCAGTGATCCAAGGGCACAGTCAGGAAGGAGGGTGGACAGAGGAGCATCACCGCAATTGAGCGTCCCAGTAGCGTGCTCAGGAAGGCCTGAGGGCTGCTGCAGCAGCACTAACACTTGTCGGAAGAATCCCTCGCAGGAAGGGTGGTCCAATGGCGAGCCGTAGTGGATCCAAGCTCACACTCTGAAGTGTGACTTTGCTTGTTTATTTTAAGAGAAGGGGTCTCACCGTGTTGCCCAGGATGGCCTCGAACTCCTGGACTCAAGCCATCCTCCCTCCTCAGCTCCGTGAGTAGCTGGGATTTCAGGTGAGAGTCAATGCACCTGGCTCTGGAGTGTGGCTTCTTGTAAGACCTTCTTATACAGACTTTTTTGTTATTGTTTTTGAGATGGAGTATCACTCTGTCACCCAGGCTGGAGTGCAGTGGCACAATCTTGGCTCACTGCAAGCTCCACCTCCCAGGTTCACGCCATTCTCCTGCCTCAGCCCCCCAAGTAGCTGGGACTACAGGCGCCCGCCACCACGCCTGGCTAATTTTTTGTGGTTTTTAGTAGAGACGGGGTTTCACTGTGTTAGCCAGGATGGTCTCCATCTCCTGACCCCGTGATCCGCCCACCTTGGCCTCCCAAAGTGCTGGGATTACAGGCGTGAGCCACTGAGCCCGGCCCAGACTTTTTAATAAGATCAGAAAACCCAGACCATAAGGCAGAACAATCCGCCTCTCCCCCCTCGAAAACCAATGGATTTGACCACATTGACAGCATGGTAAGTAATGATTTCTACTCTCCGAAGGTGGGGACTCTACAAAGTCAGATTTAAAAAGATATTTTTTGTGTCAAAATCAACACAGGATTGATATCTAGGTAATACAAGGAAGCCCTATAAGTTGACAAGAAAACTTCAGGAAATCCAATTTTAAAAGTGGGAAAAAAATAAAATAAAATGTTTAAAAGTGAAAAAATAAAATTTAAAATTAAAATCAGGTGAATAAGAACTACACAATTAAAACAAAAAAGTTAAAATAAAATAACATTCAAAACAAAATTAAATAACAAAATAAAATTTAAAATAAGGTATAAAATAAAGTGTAAAATCCATTCAAATAAAAAATACATTTGTAAAATAATTTAAATGCATTAAAGTTAATAAAACAAAATATTAAGAATAAAAGTAACATGTTTAAATGAAATAAAATTTAAAATGTAAAATACATGAAAGAATTTTAAGAGTAAAATAAAAAATCAGCTATTTTTAACAATATAAAGAATAAAGGAAAAAAAATAGAACATCAAAGGAGAGCAAGGTCTTGCTAGACCTTGCTAGACCTTGCTGATGACGTGCTGTGAATTAAGGAGTCTGATTGGCTCAAATGCCTGCAGGGAGGCGGGGGAAGTGAATGAGGAGGGTGGTGTAGGGGGTGAGAGGGGAGGAGGAAGGAAAAGCATGCCCTCAGGCAGCATCTGACTCGGTTTTTCCAGCCCGCTGTGGGCAGAGGGCAGGATGTCAGGCCCCACCATGGCCTCACCCCAAAATAGCCATCACATCATTTATGCATTTGTAATGTGCTGGCAATACACACACACACACACACACACACACACACACACACACGCACGCATGCATGTTACATCATCCCATTCTCACTGCCGTCCTCTGAGGTCCACTTTCATAGAGGAGTGAACAGAGACTCAGAGAGGGTGGGTCACTGTGCCACAGTCACACAGCACTTAGGACCACCCTATCCTCTGAATCCGGCACCCTCAAAATGACCTTCTTTGGACCAGTTAGGTCTGCCGAGGACTTTCAAACAGAGGCAGGGCCATCTCTGACATCAGGCTCTAACTTCTGTACGCTAGGAAGAGCCCATCCCCCATGACGCATGACAGTTATCACCATTAAAGAAGCACTGACTGTCTGCCAGGGGGTCACATGCATAGTCATCTTGACAACCATATGAGGTAGATGCTCTTATTGTCCCCATTGTATTGACAGACAACATCAAGATTCAGGAGTCAGACACTGTCACCCAAGCACGGCAGTAACAGAACTGGGAGCTGAGCCCAGCACTGGCACAGCCCAAATCTCACACTCCCTGCTTGTCACCAGGCCATTTTAACCATCACTGACGAGCACTCCCTATATGCTAGCAATGTGTTTGTCTATGTTTCATGCCTCATTTTAAAAATTAGCCAACAGGAGCACAGAAGGGAGAGATGACCTGCCCAAGGTCACTCAGCCAGTAAGTGGTAGAGCCTACAGCCTTCGGGACAGCCTGCCAAGCCCCCAGTGCTCATCTGGGACTTGCTAGAGACAGCTGTGCCCATTGGCCAACCCCAGAGCAGGCTCAGAAGGGCAGCTGTGACATTCCTTCTCTTCACGTCTCCACCCTGGCGGATGTGGGCTCTGCCGTCGGGCTCCAGGGAAAGTGGAGGTTTCCAGCGAAAGGGAGTGGTTTCCCCATGTGGCCTGGGTCCTCTGGGCTTGGGAATGCCTCTGTTCTGAGTTGGTGAAACAGAACCTCCCACCCCGTGCGCAATGGCACATGAGAGCCCCTACTATGGGCCACAGAGCAAGGGCCCTATGAATCATGCTGTTACTGCAAGCAATCATTCCAGGGCAGGCAGTGGCGGCCCAGCATGGGACAGCAGTGTCCGGGTGGAGCTGGCGTCACCCATCCGGAGATGGGAAGCAGACCATTCCCGACGGGATCTGGAAGAAACTCCGAGGGCGGGGCTGAGGGCACATGTGTCCTGGATGTTGCTGTTACACAGGGCTAGGAAAAACGGCTCCAGCCCACAGAGACCTGGGAGCACATCACGACCTTTCCCCAGCCTGGTTGTGTGTCCTTGGCAAGTTGATTCCCCTCCCTGAATGTGGAAGGTCTCGTCAGTAGAAGAGGCAGAATAATAGGGTCAAGCCACTTCATGGGGCTATAATGTGGGTAGCCCAGGAGGAGGGCTGCCGTGGTGGTTATGGACTCAGGCTTTGGAATCAATCGTCTGGATGGAATCCTGGTTTTTGCCAAACTTACTCTGCCAAGCTATGGGGTAGAAACATGAAATTGCTAATATTTGGCTGTTTATGACCTACAAAAATGGCAACTGCACATACTTCAATGAATGTGCCTCTCTTTTAATGGCTTCCTCCTCTACAAAATGTGGGTAATGACAGGCCCCTCAGAGGGGTGCTGTGAGGATGAAATAAGGCTGGGAGGCAATTAAGTTCAGTAGTTAGAGCTGGGCTCTGGGGCAAGGAAGGATTTGAACCTTGGCTGAGTGGCCTTGGGCAGTTACTTAACCTCCCTGTGCCTCAGTTTTCTCGTCTATAAAACAGGAATACTACTACCCACTGTGCAGGTTTATTAAGATACTTTAATCAATGAATACATACAAAGTACTTAGAACAGTGTCTGAAATTGTTAAATAAAATAAAGGAATGCA
This sequence comes from Rhinopithecus bieti, assembly GCF_001698545.2. Classification (NCBI taxonomy): domain Eukaryota; kingdom Metazoa; phylum Chordata; class Mammalia; order Primates; family Cercopithecidae; genus Rhinopithecus; species Rhinopithecus bieti. Next base: position 659,572 of record NW_016812222.1, on the reverse strand, counting down.
GGCAACATCTGGTGTCTCCTACACCCTCACTTCTACTCACCTAAATGCTCAACCACAAAACCAAATCCAAAGTGACTTTTGTTAACCTTTGATGCCAATGAAAGTTAAGTATTTTTAAAGAAAAAATATGGTTTGGGGAACATATATGTGTGTAGAGATGTAGGTGAGGAGTGTGTTCCCTGATGTCCACCCCTAGGGCTGTTCTATGTCCTGATGGTGCCTATAGCCCAATACTCTAAGGACAGGACTAGCCTTGAGACCATGATGGCTCCGTGGCTTGGTCCCTCTCAGGAAATCACACAGCCAAGCCTCCGACCCTATGGAGAGGCTCACGTTGCCCAGGTAACTCTGGAGGCCCTTAAGAGGCACTCAGCCCTGGGCTGGCCTCTGGTTATTAAGAAATTCCTGCAGACAGCCTTGGATGTGTGAAAGCCCTCTAGATTCCATCCTGTCTTAACTTTTTTTGAGACAGAGTCTTGTTCTGTCACCCAGGCTGGAGTGCAATGGTGCAATCTCAGCTCACTGCAACCTTTGCTTCCCAGGTTCAAGTGATTCTCATGCCTCAGCCTCCTGAGTAGTTGGGATTACAGGTGTGCACCAACACACCTGGCTAATTTTTGTATTTTTAGTAGAGATGGGGTTTCACCATGTTGGCCAGGCTAGTCTTGAACTCCTGGCCTCAGGTATTCTGCCTGCCTCAGCCTCCCAAAGTGCTGGGATTACAGGTGTGAGCCACTGTGCCTCGCTCCATCCTGTCTTCTGACATTTGTCCCAGCCCTGGGAAAAAAGGCAAAGCACACTGGGCATTTCCAAGTCACATGGGGGGAAACTGAGGCTCTGAGAGGCTCTCAACCTGTCAGGCTCTGGAGCAGGCTGCCTTCCTCTACCAATTCAAGTTTTGCCTTCACCACTGGATGCCTGCACCCTCACTTCTACTCATGGCTGGGTGACCTTGGGTAAGGTGCTTCCCCGCTTGAGTCTCCAATTTTACAAGGATTGGTCTCAAAGATCTCACTTGACCTTTTTGGCCTTAACACTTCATTATTCTAGAACTCTTCAGAATTTCAGAGAGAAAATGAAAGCTGAACTGCTCTGCAAACTATAAAGTGCTATACGAACAAGAAGGTGGTTAATGGCAGCATTAGATGGGTTTTCAGGAGAAGTCTACCGTAGGCAGGATTTGCTGTGGGTTTTGGAATTAAGAAGACCCAGCTCACACATGTATTTGCGATGTGACTTTGGACAAGCCAGCCCCCCTCTCTGAACCAACTTCCCTCTTCTGTAAGCTGGCGGTGGGGGCATATCCACCAGGCAGGGCTGGGGTGAGGACCAAAGGAAAGGAGCGCGCAATGTCTGCCACACCCTGGCCACGCAGAGGTGTTGATGCAGGAGGAGATTTAGGGCCCCAACACGTGATTCCACCTTCCAGGAGCTAAAGTCCACACACCTGGGGAATGATGTAGCTGTCAGATTCAGGGTGATTAGAAACAAGCATCTGAACTAAGGCAATTGTTTGGAGCTCCAGAGACAGACTCTCTGGGCTTACATCCCAGCACCCCTGTCTGTTGCTGTACCACCCACTGGGCCTCAGTCTCCTCAACTGTAATATAAAGATCCTCCTGGAATCTGCCCCTTACAGCTGTCAGGAGGGCCTTCATTAGGCCATAACTGAAAGAGGCTGAGCACAGAAGATGGGCTCAGCTGGTCCAGCAGCCTCCACACTATTTTGACAATGGTAAGAAATACACTTTTATATCAGTACACACACTAGTACACACATGCACACACTCACATACATCCACATATATGCGCATGCACACTCACCCACTCATACACACATTCACATATATGTGTAAACTGAAACACATTCCTTAAAATAATAGTTTTCACACTTACAATGCACTCTGATACAGTCTAAAAACGAGGTTGGCAAAAACCGTAGCCTCTGGACCAAATTTGGATGTTTTTGTGTGGCCGGTGAGTTAAGAAGAGTGGAGGATGTGACAGATCATATGTGGCTTGCAAGGCCTAAAGTATGTACTATCTGACCCTTTGCAAAAAATGTTTTCTGACCCCACTCTATTTTATTCAGTTATATTCCATTCCTTTCTGTTCCGTTCCGTTCCATTCCCTTTCATTTGAAAATGCTGGCTATAGTTAATTTATCGCCCTCACCTGCTGATGCATCGTAACCCTCAGTTTGGAAAACTTTAAACTAATGGGAGCTTCAGTTTTTTCACCAGATGGGAGGACGGATGAATAAACCCTATCCATGTGACACCTCAGCCAAGCAACATCCCCTCTTTGTCTCGGATTCCTCAGCTGAGACTGGGACCACCACCAGCCTGCTCTCAAGGGTGTGTTGAGGTGCAGCCTCAGAAGTCTTGTCCATGATGTTCTCATTGATGGATCTTAAGATTCCAATAGTAAATATTTTAGGCTTTTTGCACCACATACGATCTGTTGCATATTCCAATATTCTTAGCTTGAAGGCTATGTAAAAATAGTCCTCTGGCCACAGAAATGGAGGAACACCCATCTCTGCTGTCCTTTTCAACACCTAGCACAGGGCCTGGCCTAGAGAAGGGACCCAATAAGTATTTCTTCATGATGATGGTGACCGGAGAATGGCACCCAATGCCTTCCATGACTGGACTCCGGCCCAATCTGCAATCAGAACTTCACTTCCTTCGGCCATGTGGTCCCTTGTGCCCTTCCCACCTGGCCACACTCTCCCATCATCCTGCAGAGGTCCTCACCCTACTGCCACCTCTGCCTGACAGAATCCTAAATCCTACTCCCCACGATGGGGTTCCTCTCAGATGCTTCCACCATGCAGTCCTGGCAAATCACTGACATGATTCATTTCTATATCTATTGCACAGGCTTCGGAGCCTCCAAAACTCTGGGTCCAGGTCCTGGCTCTGCAGCTGTGAGCTCCTGAGCAGGTCATTGATGCTTTCTGAGCCTCAGTTCCTGTGTCTGGGAAACAGGCATAACACAAGGCAGTGGCAGAGTGAGGATGTGAAGCCCCACCTTCACAGTTCCTGGCACGTGGCCCGCCTCCCTCCTTGCTCCGTGGCCTCAATCTCAGTGGCCTGAATCTCCTTCGGTGGCCGGGCAGGGGGGTTGGATAGTTTCCATCCACAGGACAGGGAGGTGGGGCAATGGGATGGAAAAAGCAGTATCTATTTTGCACCCAGGCTTGGCTTCAGAACGCTGAGTGGAAGAAGGATGGCAAATAAAACTCAATTGATTGACCACCTACTATGTGCCAAGAAGTCAGCTTTCCATTTCTCAGCCAGCCCCTATGTTATGAAGAAACCCAAGCCGAGAGGCCCAAGGTTACGTTCTATTAAGACTCAGCGCCATTCCCTCAGTCCTCAATGTCCAGTCATTACCCAGCCCAGCCCTGTAGGAATCCCCTTCAGAACTACACCTGCATCTAAACCTGGCTTCACCTGGATGCCAGCACTCAGGGGACATACCTTGTTCTGTGCCCAGCGATGGCTCCTGCTTGCCCAGGGCTTGGTGCATCTGTGTGTACAGGAGACAGTGCTGCCTGCCTGGCCCTCCATATGGGGCTTTGCAATTTAAACGGAAGTGTCATATTCACTCCACATAACAGGCCTCTGGAGTGGGCACCACCGCAGTCAATTTACAATAAAGAAAAACAAGCCCAGAGAGAGGAGATTTGCTTCAGATACGTCACAAGCAAGAGGCGGAGGTGAGCTTAACCCACGTGAGACCCCACTCCCTTCCGGTCCAGGGCATGTCTGCTCTGCTGTAAAATGGGAAGGGAAAGTGGTCAAATCCTTATGAAGCCCCTACTGTGTGCCTTCGGCCCCCTTCCCTCTTGGACTGTGGTACATCTTCCCAATTGCTCAGAGGTAGGTGTAAGTTTTCCCATTTCACAGGTGGGGAAGCATGGATGGGAGAAGGCATGTGGCCTGCTTAATGTCACATATCTAGGGCAGGAGAGGGCTCAAGGTTTGAACCCAGGGCTCTTCACTTTGCCCCTTGCTTGCTCAGGTCTAGAAAGATCCAGAAACTCCATGTGAATGTGGGGGTCCCTCCCCAGCAGGCCTTGGATGTCAGGGAAAGTCAGTCACAGGCTGGCATCTCCTCCTTGCCTAAATGGACCTCCAGATCTAGGGATGCAAACCAGAGCCCCCTCACTCTGCCGGACTGTCCCATTGCCAGGACACCCCAGCATGTTTCAAAAAAATGTCCCATCTGGTTCTGATTCATTTATACTTAATTAATCAAAATGCTGTTTTGTAAGAGACACTTGAGATCCAAGAATCTTTCTCAAGTCTTTTATTTCATTCTTTCTTAGAAACAGAAAAATTGGGCTTCATTAAGAAGCAGTTACGCCGGAGCCTGAGGAAGGATGGGTCTGTGGGAACCAGGCCTCAAGGGGGCTCAGACAGGGCAGATGCCAGCCCAGCAGATCACTCCTCGGGATTGTGCAGACCTGGCCAAACGCTAAGGCCAAAGACTCAGGCACGGGGGAGGCTGGAGAAAGGTGGGAAAGGGTCATCCCTCTGTGTTGGCCGTTCCCCAAGGACAGGCCCAGGGCTGCTCACCTGGGTATCTCCAAGGTCCCCAACACAGAACCTGGCACAGAGGCTGCCCTGTGAAACTTGTTAAATGAGCAAGGAAATGAATAAATGAATGAAGTACTGCCAACAGCCAGGTGTTTTCAGGACACATTCTCCCGCCAAAGTTAGAATAAGGTCAAAGTTGGTAGGACCCTCAGGGATTGCGTACAGAATTTTCCAAGCAGATGCCTTATGAGAAATGGTCTCTGATGTGTAATATGTTTGGGAAAGGTCACTCTCTCTCTCTCTCTCTTTTTTTTTTTTTTTGGAGACAGCATCTGTTCTGTCACCCAGGCTGGGGTGCAGTGGCACAATCACAGCTCGCTGCAGCCTTGATGTCCTTCCTGGATTGAAGTGATCCTCCCACCTCGGCTTCCTAAGTAGCTGGGACTACAGGTGTGCACCACCACCACCATGCCTGGCTATTTTTTGTATTTTTTATAGGGACAAAAAAATGTATTTTTTGTAGAGTTTTGCCATGTTGCCCAGGTTGGTCTTGAACTCCTGGGCTCAAGCTATCCTCCCATCTTGGCCTCCCAAAGTGCCAGGATTATAGGCTTGAGCCATCACACCTGGGTTACACTGTCTATCTCCACCTCTTCAGCATGCTCTAATAAGTCTCATCGCCAAGAAATCTGCTAAACCCAGCATTTCCCAATCTATTTGACCAGAACGCCTGTGGCTGCCTTGCAAAAGATGCTACAGGAAGGGTTTATCTAGCTCTGGTCCCCACTCCAGTGCCAATGGGCAACTGAGGCTATGGGTGGGGGACGGAGAAAAATCTACTGACCCAAGGTCACGTGACACAACTGGGTCAGGGGTGTGACTGAAATTCAAGGCTATCTCCATTGTATCCAACAAATAAAAGGAGCCCTAAGCCTCTTCTGAAAATGCTAGGCAGGTGTATGTCCCAGAGGCAAGAGATCAGGTACTAGAGGAGGGATGCTGAGAGCCCCTCACCAAATTGCAGCCGTATCCCTACCTCCTCACTGAGTTCCTGGGGAGGTGGTGGTGAGCTGTAGATGGGGCGGGGGGCAAAAGGGGCAGGATAGAAATTTATCATTTTTTTTTTTCTTTTTTTTTTTTTGTCTTTTTTGAGCTGAGAAGCATCTTAAAGTCTTCTAAACCAGCTCTTTTTTTTTCTTTTTTGTTGTTGTCATTGTTGTTGTTGAGACAGAGTCTCACTCTGACACCCAGGCTGTAGTGCAGTGGCAAGATCTCGGCTCACTGCGACCTCTGCCCCCTGGGTTCAAGCGATTCTCCTGCCTCAGCCTCCCAAGTAGCTGGAATTACAGGCGCCTGCCACCACACCCAGCTAATCTTTGTATTTTTAGTAGAGACAGGGTTTCACCTTGTTAGCCAGGCTGGTCTCAAACTTCTGACCTCAAGTGATCCGCCTGCCTTGGCTTCCCGAAGTACTGGTATCACAGGCGTGAGCCACCACACCTGGCCTAAACCAGCTCCTCTTTAGATGAAGAAACTGAGGCTCTGAGAAGGGAAGACCAGCACACCTCAGAAGATATCTTCTCAGCATTACGTCAGGCAGATCGGGATTCGAGTCTGCTTTGCTACTCACCTGCTGTGCAACCTCGGACAAGTCGGTTTCCTTCTCTGAACCTCAGTTCCCTCATCCAGAAAACAAGGATCTCTCCCCTCCCTCCACTAGGCCATTGTGAGTAGCCAAGGACACAGTGGACAGGAAATGAGAATGATTAATACTTACCAGCACCCATTAGGAGCCTGTGTCCTCAGCTACTCATTTCCCATACACACTCAGTCTTGCCCACAATCGTCCTTATGAGCAGGATACTTAAGATGGGTTAATGAAGGGAAAGGGGGTTTGTTTGATTTTTTGGTATTGTTTAGAATGGAGAAGGATCTCAGAGATCTTCTAAAGGACCCTCAGATGGGTAAAGTGAGAATTGGAGAGGCAAAATGACTTATCCAAGGCCACTCAGTTGGTAACTGGGGAAGCTGGGCTTTGAACTCAGTTGACCTGGCTCCAGAGCCCATGCCCCTAACTACTAAACAAAGGCCATTCACAAAGGAGTGTCCCCATAGAGTCCCAAACTCACCCCAGCTCAGCTGAAAACCACATGCCTCTGCATTCCCTTGTCCCACTGTCACAGCAAGAACTGGAGCCTCTTGGGCCACAGTCTCCCTGACCCCATCCAATCCCACCTCCCAATTCTCCCACAGCCTCTGTCTGCTTCCTGCTCCGTTTCAGGAGTGACTGTCACTGTAGGGCTTTCACACAGATGGAAGGCCCCAGAGGGCAAGCCATTCTCTCTTATTTTCTCTCCCCTTTATCCTTGCTCACACCCAATGCCAGGTCTGGAAAGAGAGAAGACACCAGCTGGACAATTCAGCAGTTACGTAAACCAGTCTGAGCCTTGGAATCCCAGGCTTTAATAAAACTGAACGACCCCTATGTCATGAGGATATAGTTGGGATTTGATGAGCTAGGACATGAAAAACCCCTGGCACAGTGGCTGGCATTCGGCTGCTGATCTCAAGAGTGGCACCTGGAAGCCAAAGGGCTGCCCGGCTCAGGCAGGCGATTTGCTCATTTGCTCAGCTGCTTACCCTTCTCTGAGGCACAGTCTCTACCAATTCCTGCTCTGCAGGGACAGCCTCCAGCCCACCTTCTGAGGATGTTCTGACTCTCACAGCGAGGCTGTGGCATAGGACTCCCAGGTGGGAGTGCATTGGGCCCCTGGTACATTTATGATCTGAACCTTGGCTCATCTTCCTAGCGGCCTGGGAGGTCAAGAAGAAAAACTAAGACTCTCTGAGGCGCTGGACTTCTTCTAGGCCATCCCCTATTAGAATAAATGAACCTGAACTCAGGTCTCAGGTCTGGCTGAACTCAACAGAGGGGGCCACGGAGGATCACTGCCCTCTGGGAGGTGACACCAGGAGTCAGGGTGAGTGATGAGGCTGGGACTGGGGCCTCTGGACTCCCAGCCCAGGGCTCTCAATGTCACTTCCTGGCCCAGTGTGGATGCTTGGGATGGCTTCTAAGCCACTGAATCTGTCTCCTAGTCCCTGTGCCCCCCAGTCTGGCTCTTGAGGCTTCTGTCTCTGCACGGAGCCGTCCTCCTTTCTGCCGACCATGTGGCTACTACAGAGAGCCCTGCTACCCTCTACCTTCTGGGAGAGTCTCCTTGGCCCACCCTGCTCAATGGCTGGCTCACTGGGTGCCCTGGAACCTTAGTCTCCCCATTTAAAGTGAGGTTGAGACTCATCTGGAGGAGCGAATGATCCAGGGCGCCAGGCACCAGGCAGATGCCCCCTAAGCCGCCACCCCGGCCTCCCGGCCCCCGGTCCGCCCAGCAGCGCCTGCCCGGCCGCCCTGTCCTGTCACCCCTCGTACCTTGCTTCTTCCTTCGGTTCAGGGCGAGCATGTCCACGGCGTGGGCGACGAGCAGGAGCAGGCAGAGTGGCGCCCGCATCTGGGCAGCCTGGTCCGGGCTGGCGC